>NW_026014890.1:0-74422 GCF_020379485.1 Brassica napus
TACCAATGAATGGTAACGTGATATAGCTAAGGAGATAAATACCTATAGAGGATAGAAAGTCTTAACTGTTTGATAAGGAACTAAAGCCTTTTATATATGCCTGAATTTACTTCAAACTTGTTATCTGTTAAGAATGTGCTACTGATTTGCATGGCATGTCATATTCAGTTCCTAATGATGTGAAGTTTCAGAATATTAAAAGCAGCAAGATGATTGGAAAGGGAGTGCTAAAGGAGAATTGTAGTTACTACTTGAAGATCTTGCTCCTGTTTCTAGTTATAGCTGCTCGTTTACTTCTGTTTCTGTTCTAGTTTAAGTAAAAATGCATTGTGGCATGCTAGATTAGGACACCCCATAATAAGGCTTTAAAACTGATGTTGCCAGTGTTTCCTTTGAGAATAATGATTGTGAAGCTTGTATCTTAGGCAAGCATTGTAGACTGTCTTTACTAAATCTACTACGGTTTTTGATAAAGTGTTTTGATTTGATTCATTCTGATGTTTGGACTGCTCCTTGCTTATCCAGAGACAATCAAAAGTTATGTATGTAACTTTCATTGATTAAAAATCCAATACACCTGGTTAACTTTAATTCCAACCAAAGATAGGTACTTGATGCATTTAAGAACTTTCAATCATATGTGACTAACCATTATAATGCCAAGATAAGATTTTCAGTCAGATAATGGAGGAGAGTACACGGGACAAGCATTCAAGCTCCATCTATCTCAGCATGGAATCCTACATCAGACAAGCTGTCCCTATACTCCACAACAGAATGGTGTGGCTGAGAGAAAGAATAGGCATCTGATGGAATGGCCAGGTCCATGATGTTTCAAACCAAGTACCTAAGAAGTTCTGGAGTGATGCGGTCACTACAGCTTGTTATCTCATCACCAGAACACCACTCTGATTCTGCAAGGGTTATCAACCATTTGAGGTATTGAACCAATACAGCCCTCATTGGAACATATGAAGATCTTTGGGTGTTTGTGTTTTGTGATGGTACCGGGAGAATTAAGAAACAAGCTTGAAGCTAGGAGCTCCAAGGCAATGTTTTATTGGATACTCATCATGTCAGAAAGGATACAATGCTATGATCCTAACACAAGGAGATGTTAGTATCTAGAGAAGTGAAGTTTGTGGAGGAAAAGGATATTATGAGGAGCAGATTCAAGAAGATTTGAAAGATCTCACTTCAGATAGAGCTGCACCTTGAGGATAATACTAGAAGGACTTGGAATCAATATGATCAAGATAGCAAGAAGTGAGAGGCACTACTCCAATACCGAATCATCAGACGTCCAATCTTGAACATGAGGGGGGAATGGAACCAAACTCAAACTCAAAGTCATGAAGAGAGTTCTGGTTCTCATGATCAAGCTGTGGAGTCAGATGATCACGAGAAGGAGCTGAATCAAGTCAGCTAAGGGATGAAGGCTGAAGCAAGTCAGCCAAGAGAAGAAACATCTGAAACTAGTACACAGAAGATTACAACATGGAGTTACCGACACAAGAAGGGCCAGTGTTAGAAGAAGTACAGGCTGAAAAGGATCCTTCCAGTGGGTCAAACACAAGAGTGTACTACAATGCCCAAGCTGTGAGCATCCTACTCAGGCCGTGTGTTCTTTTGCTAAATATCCAGAAGCACATTGTGCATTCATGGTAAACTTAGATGAGAATCACATTCCAAGAAGCTATGAAGAGGGAATGGAGGATAAGGAATGGAAGGAATCAGTAGGAGCTGAGGCAGGAGCTATGATCAAGAATGATACATGGTATGAGAGTGAACTACCAAAAGGGAAGAAGGCAGTATCTAGTAGATGGATCTTCACAATCAAGTACAAGGTGAGATTTTTATAAGGATTCACTCAAGGTGTGTGTGAGAAAGTGTTTAGGAGAGTTTATGTGAACAGATTTGAAACTTAGGAGTATGGGGAGAGATTTAGAGTATGAAAGGGACTAGGTAACAAGATTAAAGAGACTGAGAGACTTAGAGAATAGATTAGAGACTTAGTATCAAGAACAGACTTTCATAGAACATGAAGGAGAAGGGTTTCCCCCCTTACTCACTTAAGAGATTACAAAACGTCCATACATCAGTTTATATAAGCTTTCACAATCTGAAACTCATAAACCTAAATCTGATGGCTCTAAAGCACTTTGGGAAATGAATGGCTTGGATGTATCTTTGGATCTGGTCAAGGCTGGCTGAATGGTGATTGGTTCTCCCTTGCTGGCGCCTGATTGCTTTACTTAAAGCTCCATGTATCTTCCCTCTCCTTTGGCCAGATACATGATCTCTTCTTTGCCTTTACTTTACAGCTCACGCCAGCTTGCACATTTGAATTTGAATAGGCTGTATGGATAAGAAACCTTATCCATAAACGGTCAAGAGAGCACAACACCTTCCTGGTTACTTCCTAAAGCATCTCGGACAGTATATGCCTTTAGGATCATTGCTCTCTTTCCCGTTTGTTCCCTAAGCCTTCTTCATGCCTTGCATCACAAGTCTTCATCAGCTGAGTGTACGGATTAGGGTTGCTTTTCTCACATTGCGCCCTATCTTTGCACAACTCCAAAACATCCCAAGACTTGATAGAAACTCTTTTGGATCGACCATGTCCTTACCGGGCCGTACCATCCGTACAGCCAGCCGTACATGGCCGTCCCTATCTTTGCACCATCAACCTTTCTCTCCTAAACTCATCCAAAGGCTACTCCACTTCTATCTGAACTCTTCTTAGCCATTGTCCCAACCTTGTATCAGATTCTCATCACTTTCTGAAGCTTCATAGAACTCTTCTCAAGATCTTCAAGAGCTTGCCCTATTTATGCACAAGCTCCATTCTTCTCTTCAGTTCAACACTCCCCCTCAAGCTTGACTCTAGGAGATCCTAAGTCAAGCTTGGAACCCTGAAGAGTCTCCCTCATTAAAAACCTTACAAGGAAAACCCATTGGGACAAAACCTTGCAAGGGAAAAAGAGTAGAGCTCTCCAAAGCCTAGGGATTGGCCAGTGAGCTCTTGTGCCTTAGAACCAGTGTGGTTGGACACAAGAAGCTCTGGATCACGGCCTAATAGGTGCAGCAACACTTCACAGCTTTGCGCACACTTCACACTTCAGCTTCACCTCTTCATGGAACCGGTTTGAAGTCTCCCCCTCTCAACTGACTTCACAGCCATCTTAGAGAAGCTAGGACACGACCAGATCATCTTCAAAACACCAGTAAGGCTGATCAACACTTCAAACTATGCTTGCCCTCTTCATAGAACTGGTTTGGATCTCCCCCTCTCAACAGACTTCACAGCCACCTTAGAGAAGCTAGGAAATGACCAGGAACATCTTTAGTGAGACTCAAGCAATGGTACCTGATACATTATCCCAAGGTGCATCAGTACTTATCAAGAAACATCACACAATCCATTCAAACATTTTAAGTATCATTTCTAGACTTTGATTTGAAATGATGAATGTATTGAATTGAATTGAGCTTAGAACACTTCCCTTTTGTTTTGGTGAGTTCCCACTCGGCTATTGCACCATCTCCATGGCATCATCAACTTCTTGGAAAGGCAGAATGGATTTATCAGCTTCTCCTCAATCACCTCTCTCATTGAAGCCGCATTGATGGAGAGCCTTCTTCCTCACTCGCCAAGACTGCTCTGAACAGCCTCTTGCCTAGACACGCCACTGACTTGGCCCGGTTGATGATCCTTTGTAGAAGCCTTTGCAAAGACTTGTTACTGACCATGGATACATGTATACTTCATCCTCAAGTTCTCCTTGTAAGAATGCATTCTTCACATCCATTTGCCACAATCCCCATCCAAGATTAACTGCCAAGCTTAGTACAATTCTAATGGTATGTAACTTGGCTAATGGTGGAAATGTCTCAATGTAATCCTCTCCATATGTTTGAGTGAACCCTCTTGCTACTAATCTAGTCTTCTTCCTCTCAATCTGCCCATCAGCCTTGTATTTGATTGTGAAGATCCATCTACTAGATACTGCCTTCTTTCCTTTTGGTAGTTCACTCTCATACCATGTATCATTCTTGATCATAGCTCCTGCCTCAGCTCCTACTGATTCCTTCCATTCCTTATCCTTCATTGCCTCTTCATAGCTTCTTGGAATGTGATTCTCATCTAAGTTTACCATGAATGCACAATGTGCTTCTGGATATTTAGCAAAAGAACACACGGCCTGAGTAGGATGCTTCACAGCTTGGGCATTGTAGTACACTCTTGTGTTTACCCAACTGGAAGGATCCTTTCTCAGCCTTGTACTTCTTCTCAACACTGGTCCTTCTTGCGCCATCTCTTGTTCTTCTTCTTGTGGCAGCACACTTGGTTCAGATCTTTCTTCTCCTAGCTGACTTGCTTCAGCTCCTTCTTCCCTTAGCTGACTCTCTTCAGCTTCTTGTTGATCATTTGATTCCACAGCTTGATCATGAGAACCAGAACTCTCTTCTCTACTTGTCTCTTCACGGTTTTGAGTTCTTGTTTCATTCCCCCCCTCATGGTCAAGATTGGAGGTCTGATGATCCGGTACTGGAGTAGTGCTTCTTCCACCTTGATTCATGTTGATTCCAAGACCCTCTAGGATAATCCTCAATGTTTCAGCTCTATCAGAAGTGAGATCTTTCAAATCATCTTGAGTCTGCTCCTCATAGTATCCTTTTTCTTCAACAAACTTCACTTCTCTAGATACTAACACTCTCCTTGTGTTAGGATCATAGCACTTGTATCCTTTCTGACTTGATGAATATCCAATAAACATTGCCTTTGAACTCTTAGCTTCTAGCTTGTTTCTTATCTCTCCAGGCACCATCACAAAACACAAACATCCAAAGATCTTCATATGCTCTAGAGAGGGTTTGTACTGATTCAGTACCTCAAACGGTGATTGTCCTTGAAGAATCAGAGTTGGTGTCCTGTTGATGAGATAACAAGCCGTAGCAACTGCATCACTCCAAAACTTCTTAGGCACGTTGGATTGAAACATCATGGACCTGGCTACTTCCATCAAATGCCTGTTCTTCCTCTCAGCCACACCATTCTGTTGTGGGGTATAGGGACAGCTTGTCTGATGAAGGATTCCATGCTGAGATAGGTGTAGTTTGAATGCTTGTCCCGTGTACTCTCCTCCATTATCTGACCTAAAAATCTTTATCTTGGCATTGTAATGGTTAGTCACATAGGCTTGAAAGTTTTTAAATGCATCAAGTACCCTATCTTTGGTTGGAATTAGGGTTAACCAGGTGTATTTGGATTTTTCATCAATGAAAGTTACATAGTACTTATGGTTGTCTCTAGACAGGCAAGGTGCAGTCCAAACATCAGAATGAATGAGATCAAAACATTTTTCATAAACAGTAGTAGACTTGGTAAAGACAGTTCTACAATGCTTGCCTAAAATGCAAGCTTCACACTCATTATTCTCAAAGGAAACACCTGGCAACATCAGTTTTAAAGCCTTATTATGAGGGTGTCCTAATCTAGCATGCCACAATGCATTTTTACTTAAACTAGAACCAGAAACAGAAGTAAACGAGCAGCTATATCTAGAAACAGGAGTGAGATCTTCAAGTAAATATAGCTCTCCTTTAGTCACTCCCTTTCCAATCATCTTGCTGCTTTTAATATCCTGAAACTTCACATCATTAGGACTGAATATAACATTGCATTGCAAATCAGTAGCACATTTCTTAACAGATAACAAGTTTGAAGTAAATTCAGGCATATAAAAAGCTTTAGTTTCCTTATCAAACAGTTTAAGACTTCCTATTCCTCTAATAGGAATCTTATCTCCATTAGCAATCATTACATTTCCATTCATTGGTACAATGTTTTTAATCAAATTAGTGTCACTTATCATATGATGAGATGCACCTGAATCAATCACTAATGGCTTAATGTCATGAGAACTAGCAATATGTGCAAGGATACTAGATGGTTTGAATGCATGATCATTTCTAGCAAAGTTTGCAATCCTAGATTGATTTACCATTTCTATCAAGCTCTCATGCATCCTATCAGTTCTAGTTAGATTCTTATAGTTCTCTACTACACTAGCACCAAATGAATACCCAAAGGTGTTACCATTCTCCTTGAACAACTTAATGAGAGCATCAAGGTCGGATCTCCTTAGATACTCTTGATCATTGTTCCCACGGTTGCTTGGTGCTCCAGTGTAGGCTACAAGAGACTTCCCATCACCTGCCTCACGCCCATCTATCTCCTTTCCTTTGTTTGTACCAGCACCACTTGTACCATCCGAGACATTATCCCTTGCCTCACGATCCTTCATGAACTTAGCCGGCTTGAGGTGAGGGTGGAGTATCCAGCATTGGCTCTTCTTGTGGCCATGCTTCTTGCAGTGATCACAACTCCCATTGAACCTCCTCTCCTCAAACTTCCCATGCGCAGCCTTGTTTGCTTGTGGAGCTTCACTCCCCTCCTCTTGAGTTGCTTGACTTGCAAGGGAAAGGTCTCCTTTCTTCCCAAAAAGCCCAATGGAGCCTTGCTCCTTCTGAATCCGTGCACACACATCCTCAAGGTCAGGTAGAGTATCCTCCCTAAGTAGGTGCTGGATGAGACCGTTGTACGCTGGGTTTAGGGTGAGGAGTAACCCAAAGACCTTATCTTGCTCTCTCCTCTTGTTAAGCTCATCAGCATCCGTTGTGCTTGGCCTAAGCATCTCCATCTCGGACCAGAGGCTTCTGAATCTTCCTAGATGCTTAGTGAACTCCATGTCTTCTTGTACAAGGTTGTTGATAGCTTGCTTCACCTCAAACACTCGGCTTAGGTTTGAAGTGTTGCCATACACCTTCTTCAAAGTATCCCACAGCTCTTTAGCAGACTCACAGTAGCTGTATGCATCCAGAATAGCCGGCTCAAGGGACGCATGAAGCACAGACATCACCAACATGTCCTCTTGATGCCACTTCTCTTCTGCCTTGCTTGCGGCTTCATCTTCAGCCTCTCCTTGAGTGATGAGCTTTGGAGCTTCTCCTGGCGTGATGTGCTTCCAAAGCCCCTTGCTTCCCACTGTGGTTCTCACCATCCGAGACCACACCAAGTAGTTGTTTCCCTTGAAACACACCGCCACTTTCATGTTCATGTTCATCCCACTCTCCATGTTGAATGTAGAACCCTTTAGACTTCAATAACTTTCTCTTGAGGTAACTGTCTTGAGCGAACACTAGTAGCTTCACCTTTTACCCACACAGCTTCAATAACACCTCACACAACCAATAGAACTCAGAAAGACTACCCAGAACCGCTTAAGAACACACGAACACAAAACTGTCTCTTCAAAGCTTCAATCTTGAATCTTTAAAGAACCCAACGAAACCAAGTTTCCTATGAACCTGGCTCTGATACCATATCACTTTTAGGATTGAGTAGAGTAATCTGAGTAAATAAGAAAGACTAGAAGTGTTTTAGAAGAGATTTGAGTATGAAATGAGATTAGGAGTCTAGCATAGAATCATTGTGAGAATAAAGACTAAGAGAGACTCATAACTTGCTTAATCTTATTAATGAGAGAGTTTACATATTTATATGAAGGAGAGAGCTAGGGTTTTCGTATACAAGAGGATAAGGTAAGCATGTGGAGTCAATGCCTAATTCAAAACTATCCAATAAGGAGAGCCATCCGTGTGAGGCCTCTCTAGCTGGCTGATGCCTTTTACTTTTACTTTCCAGCTGTGACAGCCTGTCCAAGACTCTCCCTTATCCTTTCCAACGGTCTGATCCATCCTCCAAAGGCTAAGGTAACTTCTCCTCTTTACTTAAGTAACTTGGGTAACTAGTGGTGAGGTTTGGTTGAGCTTTGGTCGATCCCATCTTGTACGGATGGTACGGCCATGTACGGCCATGTACGGCCTTGTACAGACTGGTTGATCCCAAAGCTCCCAAACCTTCCTAGTCTCCCTTCTCCTCATTCTACTCAAACCTCATCTCCCTTCTTCACTTAACTCAGCTCATCTCAACAGTTTAGACGTCTACTAACTTCCTGACACGCATCATTATATCCGGGACTACACAGTTCTCAGCATTACTTCAATCAATTTCAGTTCATGAGCACATGATTCAAACAATAAGTTTTAATATCTTAGCAAACTCATGACTGAACTAGAGCAATCACTTTATTCTTCAAAACACTAAACAAGCCTTTAAAGCATCCTGGGATATACACAGCATATCAATCACCACACCACCTCAACATTTCTATACTCAAGCTTTTTTAATAAAGAGGGAAAGAGATCCAGCTTACAGCCAAGGAACTTTTACTAGTTCCTTGAATCTCCATGGTTCATGGCCAGATGTTGAGCTCTTGGTGTCGTATAACACCCCTTCTTCTTTCATGAACCATCCTCTTGAACCCACCATGGCTGAGACACCTCCTTTCCTCCCTGTCAAGTCGCCAAAACCAGTCCCAAGTAGAAAGCTGTCACCTTTCTTCTTGAACCACCACTAAGACTCAAGGATCTAGCTCTTGAAGAGTGTTGTCAAACCACTTCAAGGCTTTGTTCTTCAGGGTCTCCTTTCTTCAGGTCGAGCTTGATAGGTCAGGATAGAGCACATACAGCTTCTCAAGCACCTCGGATGTGTTTATCTTCCTCCTGAAGATGAACAAACGTTGGCTGGACCAAAGAGCTTCTTCTTTGCTTCAAACAGCCATGGAAGTGGGCTTGAGCTTTGCGGAAGTTAGATACCAGGTTCTGATGAACCTGGCTCTGATACCATGAGGTTTTTATAAGGATTCACTCAAGGTGTGTGTGAGAAAGTGTTTAGGAGAGTTTATGTGAACAGATTTGAGACTTAGGAGTATGGGGAGAGATTTAGAGTATGAAAGAGACTAGGTAACAAGATTAAAGAGACTGAGAGACTTAGAGAATAGATTAGAGACTTAGTATCAAGAACAGACTTTCATAGAACATGAAGGAGAAGGGTTTCCCCCCTTATTCACTTAAGAGATTACAAAACGTCCATACATCAGTTTATATAAGCTTTCACAATCTGAAACTCATAAACCTAAATCTGATGGCTCTAAAGCACTTTGGGAAATGAATGGCTTGGATGTATCTTTGGATCTGGTCAAGGCTGGCTGAATGGTGATTGGTTCTCCCTTGCTGGCGCCTGATTGCTTTACTTAAAGCTCCATGTATCTTCCCTCTCCTTTGGCCAGATACATGATCTCTTCTTTGCCTTTACTTTACAGCTCACGCCAGCTTGCACATTTGAATTTGAATAGGCTGTATGGATAAGAAACCTTATCCATAAACGGTCAAGAGAGCACAACACCTTCCTGGTTACTTCCTAAAGCATCTCGGACAGTATATGCCTTTGGGATCATTGCTCTCTTTCCCGTTTGTTCCCTAAGCCTTCTTCATGCCTTGCATCACAAGTCTTCATCAGCTGAGTGTACGGATTAGGGTTGCTTTTCTCACATTGCGCCCTATCTTTGCACAACTCCAAAACATCCCAAGACTTGATAGAAACTCTTTTGGATCGACCATGTCCTTACCGGGCCGTACCATCCGTATAGCCTGCCGTACATGGCCGTCCTTATCTTTGCACCATCAACCTTTCTCTCCTAAACTCATCCAAAGGCTACTCCACTTCTATCTGAACTCTTGTTAGCCATTGTCCCAACCTTGTATCAGCTTCTCATCACTTTCTGAAGCTTCATAGAACTCTTCTCAAGATCTTCAAGAGCTTGCCCTATTTATGCACAAGCTCCATTCTTCTCTTCAGTTCAACACAAGGCTGATGGGCAGATTGAGAGGAAGAAGACTAGATTAGTAGCAAGAGGGTTCACTCAAACATATGGAGAGGATTACATTGAGACATTTGCACCAGTAGCCAAGTTACATACCATTAGAATTGTACTAAGCTTGGCAGTTAACCTTGGATGGGGATTGTGGCAAATGGATGTGAAAAATGCATTCTTACAAGGAGAACTTGAGGATGAAGTCTACATGTATCCTCCACCTGGTCTTGAACATCTAGTGAAAAGAGGGAATGTACTGAGGCTGAAGAAGGCTATCTATGGGTTGAAGCAATCACCAAGAGCTTGGTACAACAAGTTGAGCACAACTCTGAACGGCCGAGGTTTTAAGAAGTCAGAATTGGACCATACTCTCTTTACCCTCACTACTCCCTCAGGTATGGTTGCTCTCCTTGTGTATGTGGATGATATCATTATCACAGGGAGTGGTAAGGAAGGTATCAAGCAACCAAGGAGTTTCTAAAGTCTATGTTTGAAATAAAAGACTTGGGAGAAATGAAATACTTTCTTGGAATTGAGATTTGTAGATCCAAGGAAGGTTTGTTCATGTCCCAAAGGAAGTATACACTTGATCTTTTGAAAGGTGCAGGTGCTTATGGAGGCAAGACAGCAAGGATGCCAATGGAGGATGGCTACAAAGTACCAAGAGAGGGGGAGATTGAAGACAGCAAGCCATTTCATGATCCTAAACTCTATAGAAAACTTGTTGGCAAATTGATTTATCTTACCATCACAAGACCTGATATATGCTTTGCTGTGAATCAGGTGAGTCAACACATGCAGCTTCCCAAGGAACATCATTGGCGTATGGTGGAGAGGCTGCTAATGTATCTGAATGGCTCGCCGGATCAAGGAGTATGGATGGGGTGCAATGGAAGCACAGAAGTAGTGGGCTATTGTGATGCAGATTGGGCAGGTGATAGAGCCGACAGGAGATCAACAACCGGCTATTGCACTTTCATTGGAGGCAACTTGGTGACTTGGAAGAGTAAGAAACAAAAGGTGGTGTCATGCTCAAGTGCAGAAGCTGAGTATAGAGCTATGCTGAAGCTTACAAACGAGCTAGTTTGGATCAAGGGCATCTTGAAGCATTTGGAGATAGAACAAGCCACTCCAATGACAATGCATTGTGACAACCAAGCCGCCATTCACATAGCCTCCAACTCGGTGTTCCATGAGAGGACAAAGCACATTGAGGTTGATTGCCACAAGGTGTGGCAGATGATTGTCCTAGGAGTCATCTTGCCATGTTATACTAGGAGTGAAGATCAGTTGGCTGATGTATTCACCAAGGCTGCAAGACAAAAGACAATGGAGTCCATTCATATTAGATTGGGCCTCATTGATCTTGGGAAGAGAAGCAGCTGATCCCCTTAGTCATGAGGTCTTTACTCTTTTTCCCTCATCAAGGTTTTGTCCCAATGAGTTTTCCTTGGTGAGGTTTTTAGTGAGGAAGATCTCATGGCTGTCCAAGCTTAAGCTTTCACAAAGCTAAGCTTGAGGGGGAGTGTTGAGATGAGATGAGGAATAAGAAGAGAAGAGATGATGGGTTGAGATAACTGAAGGGGAGGAAGCTTAGGAATGAATGGGAGTGTTTGGCTCTACCTAGGCCGTACAGGCCGTACGGCCGTACCATCCGTACATGGGAGGATCGGCCAAACATCGACCATAAACTTACCCGAGTAACACGGTTAGGAAGAAGGAGTTACTCAAGTCTATTACCATCTGATCTATCCGTTGGAAAGGATAAGGGAAGAGCCTTGGACAGGCTGGCACAGCTGGAAAAGGGAAAGGAGCTTTTGGGACAGCTAAGAGATGCCAAAAGCGTGTGAGACACTTCATTGGATAGATTTGAATTAGGCTGTTGACTCCACATGCTTTCTCTTCTCTCTAGTTACGAAAACCCTACTTGTTCCTTCATATAAATATGTAACCTCACTCATGAATAAGATTAAGCAAGTTTTGAGTCTTTCTCTTAGTCTTTAATCTCAATGGTTCCATATTAGACTCATAATCTCATTTCATACTCTAATCTTCTCTAAATCGATTCTATTCTTCTCTAAACACTCAGATTACTCTAAACATTACTAAAAGTGATAGACTTCTCATCAATGAATGTCACAAAGTACTTCTGGCTATCCCTAGACACACAAGGGGCTGTCCACACATCCGAGTGAACCAGATCAAAACAATGCTCATAAGTAGTCTCTGATGTTGGGAAAACAGTCCTACAATGCTTTCCTAATATGCATGCTTCACAGTCCAAGTGATTAAATGACATATTAGGCATGATCAATTCAATTGCACGAGCATGAGGATGTCCCAATCTAGCATGCCAAGTCATACTATCAACCCTATCAACAGCACTACTCAAGCATACATAATCAAAGGGTTTAGAATTCTTAGCCATTTGAAGATGGTATAGCTGATTCTTGCTGTCTCCTCTGCCAATGACTCTCCCAGTCTTCAAATCTTGAAACTTAACTTCATCAGGTCTGAATACTACTTGACAATCAAGATCAATGGTAGCTTTCTTCACAGATAACAGATTTGAAGTGAACCGGGGCATGTAGAAGGCAGTCGTGTCCTTCTCAAACAGTTTGAGCTTTCCCACTCCTTCTATTGGGATCATAGCACCATTAGCTATCATAACACTCCCTGTTGCAGCTTTGATCTCACTTATAAGCCTCCTATCACTGATCATATGATGACTTGCTCCAGAATCAATCACAATGGGTTTAGAAGCTCCGGATTGTATAGCATGCTTCTTGCTTGCTGCTAAGGCTTGTACATGTTTCATGAACACTCCCCACTCCTTCCTGGTGATGCGATCATCAGCTCCACTTCCTTTCTCCGGCTCTCTTAGCACCACACTGTCTTCTATTGATTCACCCATGTAGGCTGAGTAAGAACACTCTCCTCTAACCATCTGGTGAACTACATCCTTGATCCCCTTCAACTCCATCATGTGTCTTAAGTCATCCGACTCACTCTCCTCTCTCCAAGGTCCTCTCATCATGAACCACACATTGGAAAGCTTTCTCAACCTTCTCCTTTTACAGCTTGTACCACCTTTCCACTGAGTTAATCCCTTGTTCTTCCCACACACACCACACACATGTTGAACAAGCTTACAAATCCCATACACAAGAAGGTTAAATAAAACATCTTGTTCCTGCCTTTCTTGAATCACTTTCGGATCTGATGTGCTTGGCCTCAACACATCTAACTCCGACCATACACATTTCAGCCTTCCCACAAGCTGATACAACTCACCCTTTCCATGTTTCCAGTCTCGGATCACACCTTTGGCTTCATGAACCTTCAACCTTGCTGTCTGACCTTCTTCAGCAGCTACCTCCTTTAAAGGTTCCACCTTTACTTGAATCTCCTCCAAACTTGCTGTCTGATCTTTCTCAGCAGCTGTCACCTTTGAAGGCTCTTCCTTTACATGATTACTCCAAATCCCACAGCTCTCCAAAGCTGTCTTTATCCAGATTGGCCAACCACACTCGTTTTCTCTCTCTTTCTTCTCTTCACATCTTGATCTTGTCTTCTCCACCATGCTTAACTCGTTTGAATCCATCAGAAACTCTCCACAGACTCAAGTCGATCTCAAGCACACAAACAAACACCAAGAACACATCAAGAACACCTCAAGAACACCTCAAGAAACTCAGACTTCATAAACAAGAATCAAACACACTCTCCCTTTGCGCAACCTGGCTCTGATACCATAAACACTTTTGTGTTTGTAGTGTGTTTAATAATTAATCTGAGTGATTTGTATAATGTTTAGGAGATTAAGAGTTCTAGAGAGAATAAGAACAAGAGAGAGAGACTCAAAACTCCATTAATTAATAACTGATGAGGTTTACAAGTATATATAGAGAGAGCAACAAGGGTTTTCGAAATGTATAAGCATGTGGAGTCAATGGACAGGCTGGAACTCCTTTTGAATCACTTGGCTGTGCTTTCTCACATGCTTGCACTAGTAAAAAGCATCCTCTCCTTTCCAGCCTCATACAGGCTGTCAAAGTACCCCCTTATCCCTTCCTTATCCTCTTCCAACGTCCTTCTTAGGATAAGAAAGGATTAACATCAGTTAGACTCCAATTTAACCCATCCAGGTAACTTCTCTTCCTTTCACTTAGTTACCACAGTAAAACTAAAGTTACTGTGGTAAATCCCAAACTTACTGACTGCCCCAATACTCTTTCTCTATCAATGTATCCACTCCTCATCACCTCATCTCAACAAGGTTGTGGATAAGGTGGAGAGCCTTGACAGGCTGTGACAGGCTGGAAAGGCAAAGCATCTCAGTCCAAGATGCCTCACACACGATCACACTCTCATTGGCTGAGTTTGAAATGAGGAGCCTCTTCCCTTTGACTCCACATGCTTAGAATAGTGATCAAATGGAAACCCTTGTATCTGATCTCTCTATATATATTGTAACCTCATCATTAATAAGATAAAGAAAGTTATGAGTCTCTTTTAGTCTCTCTCAAAGTTTCTCTTTAGACTATTAATCTCATTTCATACTTTAATCTTCTCTAAACTTATTCTAATCTTCTCTAAACACTCAGATTACTCTTAACATCACTAAAAGTGATATCTTCATCCTAACTCCTATGAGATTTATTCCACTTCCTAATGATTCTCCACTACTTTATGTATCAAAATCAAGCTTTTTACATCACGATTCCTCCTGGTTTGATTAGAATGACAAAGAAGTTATCATATTCCTAAACAGGAAAACTAGGATCACCTGATTTGTATAAGATTTAACAGAGTTCAGGTTGTGTGTGTGATGAACACGCCCTTAAGGTCAAGAGATCTTGTCTTGTGACAATAATGGAAGAGAATAAAAGAGAGACTGAAGGAAGAATAAGTATGGTGTGAGATTAAGAGACTTTGAGTGAGAGATTAAGAGATTAGAGAGACTGAGAGATTAAGTAACCAGAGAATAGAGATTGAGAGATTCAAAGTAACCAAAGACTATGAAGGAGAAGGGAAAATCCCCCTTACTCTCTTAGGGTTTACAAAACACACAAATGAGCCTTATATAGGCTTTACACATTACAAACTCATAAACCCTTAATCTAATGGATATAAATGATTGAATACAAATGGATGGTGTAGATGGAGTGTCCAGGTCGTGATCTGAGAGCTGTGTCTTGATTGGTTAAGTCTTGCTGTCACCTAATTGGTTCTCCTTAGGCTCCCTTGAATCTGCCCATGTATAAGGCCAGATACATGGTCCCCAATATCTCTTTCCTTTACAGCTAAGAGACAGCCTGTGTTTGGACCACACTCTCCCTCCTTTCCTTGCTTTCCAACGACCATAATACTAGATAAGGTTGCTTGATGCTTTAGCAATCAGCACCCTAAGTTTGCACAGGTTCTGGACAATCCCGGTGAAGTACCGTCGATGGTACGGACCGCCTGTCCGTACCTCGCCCTATCTTTGTACCAACACTCAATCATCTCCATATTGTGTCTAAGTCCCTCCTGGACTTGACTTCACCATGATAGATACTTCAGGGCACTCCTGAAGCTCGATAGGACTCTTCTGAACATCTTCTGAAGCTTGCCCTATTTATGTACAAGCTCCATCTTCTCTTCAGTTCAACACTCTTCAGTTCAACACTCCCCCTCAAGCTTGACTCTAGGAGATCCTAAGTCAAGCTTGGAACCCTGAAGAGTCTCCCTCATTAAAAACCTTACAAGGAAAACCCATTGGGACAAAACCTTGCAAGGGAAAAAGAGTAGAGATCTCCAAGGCCTAGGGATTGGCCATTGAGCCTTTGTGCCTTAGAACCAGTGTGGTTGGACACAAAGAACTCTCGATCGTGGCCTAACTGGTGCAGCAACTCTTCAAAGCTTGTGCACACTTCAAACACTTCTTGGCCTCTTCATGTAGCCGGTTTGATACTCCCCCTCTCAACTGACTTCACAGCCATCTTAGAGAAGCTAGGACACGACCAGATCATCTTCAAAACACCAGTGAGCCTGATCAACACTTCACACACGGCTTGCCCTCCTCATAGACCTGGTTTGGATCTCCCCCTCTCAACAGACTTCACAGCCACCTTAGAGAAGCTAGGAAATGACCAGGAACACCTTTAGTGAGGCTCAAGCAATGGTATCTGATGCATTATCCCAAAGTTGCATCAGTACCTATCAAAAACAAGAAACTGAATATCCTGCATCACACTTGATGCACATAATTTCACAATTCAATCATAATCATTTTAAGTATCTTTTCAAGCACAAGCAATGAATAAGATGAATGAAACGAATTGAAAGAGTTTTTAAAAGTCTAAGGGAACTTCCCTTGTGTTTTTGTGAGTTTCCTAACTCGGCCAATGCACCATCTTCATGGCATCATCAACTTCTTGGGAAGGCAGAATGGATTTATCAGCTTCTCCTCAATCACCTCTCATTGAAGCCGCATTGATGGAGAGAGCCTTCTTCCTCACTCGCCAAGGCTGCTCTGAACAGCCTCTTGCCTAGACACGCCACTGACTTGGCCCGGCTGATGATCCTTTGTAGAAGCCTTTGCAAAGACTTGTTACTGACCATGGATCATATGCATTAAGACTCCCCCTCAAGCTTAGAACCGAGACTAGAAGGAGCTAAGCTTGTGATGATCCTATGCATCTCCATGATCTAATAACTATCATCTTTCATGATAGCTTTCTTCTTGTGAGTTTACTCTCTTCCTTAACCAGGAACTAGGGTGTTTGAATCACCATAGAGAGTCTCACAAGACGCACCTCTCATTGCATAATGACCCATGCTACACTTCCTGTAGACTAAGGACTAGATATGGCCAATGGTATTATGCAATGGTCATCTCTCATTGCATACTCAATCACACTACACTTCCTGTAGATTATGGACTAACATGTCCTGGTGATGATATGCAATGGCACAAGACCTTTGTCTTTACATTCTTGGTTGTTGGCGAGTTACATGTATCACATTCCTTGTGTACCTAACACCACCACAACTCAATCCAAGATCAGATCATCCCATTGGGATCAAACTAAGATCATCCATCCTGTTTGATCACCAATGCCACAACAATATATAAACCTTAAAACAAGCCAATCAATCAAGGCAAGAACAATCAGTTTTAAATCTCTAAAATGACAATGCAAGCTTTAAACAATACATTGACAATTTAGGCTCATTTTTAAATGCATCAATACATGAATGCACAATCTTAAAGCATTAACTACATGAATGCAACAATCTTAAAGCATTAGCTATATGAATGCATCAGGTTCAATCCGAGAGAAATATTAAAGCTATGCACAACAGTTCCAATCAATACTAATGATGCAAGCAACTTAGACAGTTTCTAATTGATGCAAGACAATCAATGATGGATTAAACATAGGCAATAGCATCAGACAACAATAGGATTGAACTTAGACAGTATGAGACATGCTTATGTATGCAAAACAGCTTATCAATCATGATGCAAGCAGCAGAGACATTCTACTCAATTCTACAACACATTCATGATGATTTCAAGCTATGGCAATACACAAGACAATGCAATTAACAGAACATGAGATTTTAGGACTCTAGACATTACTTAATATCAATAAGACAATGCAGCAGCAAAATATTTCCAGTGCAATTATCCTAGACATTCTACTAGAAGCTATAAACTCTATATTAAAATAGATGAGACTAGGTTTACTCCCTTGTTTAAGATGGTGAGGAGTGGTCTCTTCATTTCGCCACTTGAGTCCTCACTTGCTAAGCTTAACAGCTTCTCCTTTCATCACACAAGCTCACTAACACTCCCTCTCAAGCTTGAGACCAAGTATAGGAAAGGTCCAAGCTTGAAGGTGAGCGCTTACTAAGCTTCATGAACAACCTTGTGGGAACACCTCCATCTTCTTCAGACTTGATGCTTACTTCCCCACTTAACCACCATTGCACTGAGGAGATACCTCAGCTTACTCTCCAAGTACTTCTTATTAGAAGCTCATTGAGTCGCTTTCTTCTTCCCTCTACTTCGGCTGCATCTACACATGATCAGCTTGCAATGGCCTTGAGGAACCAGGTCATTGAGCTTAGAGGATCTTCTGGTAGCTCACTTGAATCCACACCTCAAGCTTGACTTAGTATAGGTGCAAGCTTGAAGTGAGCCTCAATGAGACTTCAAACCGGGAGCGCATCACTACCTACAGCTGCGCTTAACCCAACCGATCTGCCATTGCCTTCAGCTCCAATGCCTTCAGGTCATCAGTCTCCCCAAGACTTAGGTGATGACCTTTACTTGTGTGTCTCCATGAACCAGGAGCGCATCACTATCACTAGCTGCGCTATCTCAACCGGCCATACACACAAGTCTTTCTCCATTGCTTTAACAATGGCAAAGTCTTCCTCTTCTACTTGGATGGATGGTGGGCAAAGTACACTTCTTGTGAACCTGAAACACCACTCAAACTCCAGCAAAGATAAGACACAATTGCATTGGGATCAATCCTTGACTTTATCAAGTTTGATCACCAATGTCTCAAGCTTTATAGCATTAGATAGAATCAAGACAATATCAAGTTCTTATCTATGCAAGCAACCACTCTCTAAATACAAAGCAAGACCTTATCAGATTCAAGTCAAAGTATTTAGGCAATTTTAAACCCTCCTTAATATGCAACTTAGACTTTAATCTAAATGCAACAAGACAATATGCATTAATCTTAATCAGTTTCTAACTCATGACAGCAAGCATGATAATATAATCTATCATATTAACAAGACAATTTAATTTAGAACTGACATTAAGCATTTAACCATTTTCAATCTTATTGATGTCAAATCTTGATTAATAACTTATCAAGTTTGATTCCCACTATCACAAGCAATGCAACAGATATTCTTTGCAAGCTAACTCTCTAAGTATAAGCAAGATCCTAACAGATTCAAGACAAGTTACTTAGGCACTCTTAAGAGCTTCTTTACTCAGCACTTAGACATGAATCTAATGCTTCAATGTAAGACAGCCACAAAATGATAAAATGCTTTAATCTTAATCAGTCTCTAACACATGAATGCACACAGTTTTAACAGTAGCATTTAGCACATTAATACACATTCATTTAGAGCTGGGATTAAGAAATAACATTATCAACCAACATCAGACACAATGCATAACCTTTGGTGATTTCATTTCATGAATGCAATCAGGTTTAGACAAATTTTCATGAATGCAATCAGGTTTAGACAAATTCTAACTCCCTAACAAGCATCACTAGAATCAAGGTTAAGCATTTTTAAACATTCCAGACACCAAACAAGACTTTTTAAATATCCTCGGACAGATTCTAAACTCATTTTCATTTAGCAATCTTAAACATATCCTCAGATTTTCAATCACAACATCACAACCATATCATAAAGACACAAGCTTTTAACAAGGGAAAATGTTTAGCTTACAACCAAGGAACCAGTGCTTGTTCCTTGAGCCTCCAAGGCAATCTGCATCATAAATGGACAAACCAACATCTCCTTCTTTACGTGGCCTTTCTCCTTGAATCCACCATGCCAAAGACACCTCCTTTCTTCATGTTTGAGTCGCCACACAAGTACCAATGCTGAAAGCTTCCTCCTTGGAAGGTTTCTTCTTGGACAGTGAATGGGAAAGGCTTGAACATGCTTCCAATTGCCTTCTTTCTTCAGGGCGGACATGAGAGAGTATGATGGACTTAGGACAGCTTCTATACACGCCATGGATGAGCAAAACTTCATCTTGAAGAGATTACACAGCCGGCTGGATAGAAGTTCTTCAACAGCTTCAATAGCTTGAAAATGGCATGGGAGTGAGCTTGTGCTTGAGCTGAAGCTGGAACCAAGTTCTGATGAACCTGGCTCTGATACCATATAAGATTTAACAGAGTTCAGGTTGTGTGTGTGATGAACACGCCCTTAAGGTCAAGAGATCTTGTCTTGTGACAATAATGGAAGAGAATAAAAGAGAGACTGATGGAAGAATAAGAATGGTGTGAGATTAAGAGACTTTGAGTGAGAGATTAAGAGATTAGAGAGACTGAGAGATTAAGTAACCAGAGAATAGAGATTGAGAGATTCAAAGTAACCAAAGACTATGAAGGAGAAGGGAAAATCCCCCTTACTCTCTTAGGGTTTACAAAACACACAAATGAGCCTTATATAGGCTTTACACATTACAAACTCATAAACCCTTAATCTAATGGATATAAATGATTGAATACAAATGGATGGTGTAGATGGAGTGTCCAGGTCGTGATCTGAGAGCTGTGTCTTGATTGGTTAAGTCTTGCTGTCACCTAATTGGTTCTCCTTAGGCTCCCTTGAATCTGCCCATGTATAAGGCCAGATACATGGTCCCCAATATCTCTTTCCTTTACAGCTAAGAGACAGCCTGTGTTTGGACCACACTCTCCCTCCTTTCCTTGCTTTCCAACGACCATAATACTAGATAAGGTTGCCTGATGCTTTAGCAATCAGCACCCTAAGTTTGCACAGGTTCTGGACAATCCCGGTGAAGTACCGTCGATGGTACGGACCGCCTGTCCGTACCTCGCCCTATCTTTGCACCAACACTCAATCATCTCCATATTGTGTCTAAGTCCCTCCTGGACTTGACTTCACCATTATAGATACTTCAGGGCACTCCTGAAGCTCGATAGGACTCTTCTGAACATCTTCTGAAGCTTGCCCTATTTATGTACAAGCTCCATCTTCTCTTCAGTTCAACACTCTTCAGTTCAACAATTTGAAAGTGGGATAGCTTCTTCATCCTAACTCCTATGAGATTTAATAAACTTCTTGGTGATTCTCCACTACTTTATGTATCAAAATCAAGCTTCTACATCGCCATTCTTCCTTGTTTGATTAGAATGACAAAGAAGTTGTCATATTCCCAAACATGAAAACTGGGATCACCTGATTTGAAAGTCGGATAGCTTCTTCATCCTAACTCCTATGAGATTTATTCAACTTCCTGGTGATTCTCCACTACTTTAGGTATCAAAATCAAGCTTTTTACATCACGATTCTTCCTGGTTTGATTAGAATGACAAAGAAATTGTAATATTCCCAAACAGGAAAACTGGGATCACCTGATTTGAAAGTGGGATAGCTTCTTCATCCTAACTCCTATGAGATTTAATAAAATTCTTGGTGATTCTCCACTACTTTATGTATTAAAATCAAGTGTTGAGATATGGAGATGATTAAGTGAGAGGATCAAGGGTGTTCATAAGAAGAAAGCTCAAGAGAAGAGAAGTGGAAGTTGTGTACGGACATGTACGGATAAGGAAGTGACTGTACAGCTCAAGTACCTTGGGAAGGAAGGCAATCCGTTTATCTATCTTAGAAGTGGCCAAAGACTCGACCAGAGAGAGAGGCTTTAGGCCAGGACCGTTGGAGGATCAGAATGAACCGCGGCCTAGCTGTTGCTAGCTGTAAAGGCAAAAGGAGCATCTAGTAAAGATCCCTTTGGCATCAAGCGTGTAACAGCTCTCATCCGTTCATTCAAAAGAGGCGCGCCCCTTCCCGGTTGACTCCACATGCTTAGTCTTTAGGATATGCTTTCACTATTACAAAACCCTTGTAGGTTGATCCATATAAATATGTACTCTCTCCATAATAATAAATCAGACAGTTCTATCCTATTAATCTCTCTACACATTTCCATAATGATTCTCCATTAGTCACTAATCCTTTCTCTACTCAACCTAAATCATACTACTCTCTCATATACAACTCAGATTATCTAAAACTTATATGGTATCAGAGCCAGGTTCCAAAGGATCTGAGTTCTTGTTTTGAAACGTTGAGAAACAAGTTTGAAGCTTTGAAGCCATCTGTGGAAGATCAAAGCTCAAAGGTGTTCATCTTTGTGCGTGTGTGGGTTCTAGACAAGTTCATATCAGTTCTTACAAGATTCGGTGGTTTAAGGTCCCATCTATCTCAAGCTTTTGAAGTCAAGCTGTGTTAAGATGGAGAACATGAAGATGAAGGTGGCGATTACCTTTAAGGGGAACAACTACCTGGTTTGGTCTCGGCTAGTGAAGACAACCGTTGGAAGTAAGGGCTTGTGGAGTCATGTTACAACTGGTGAAGCTCCGAAGCTCATTACTCAAGGAGAGGGCCAAGAAGAGGTCTCAAGTGAAGCTGTAGAGAAGTGGCAGCAAGAGGACATGGTGGTGATGTCTGTTCTTCATGGGTCGTTGGAGCCGGCGATACTGGAGGCATACAGCTACTGTGAGACAGCCAAGGAGCTGTGGGACACTTTGAAGAAAGTGTATGGGAACACTTCAAACCTGAGTCGGGTCTTTGAAGTGAAGCAAGCCATCAACAACCTAGCGCAAGAAGACATGGAGTTCACCAAACATTTGGGGAGGTTCAGGGCTTTGTGGTCTGAGCTAGAGATGTTGAGACCAAGCACAACCGATCCAGATCAGTTGAATGAGAGGCGCGAGCAAGACAAGGTGTTTGGGTTACTACTCACGCTGAGTCCTGCCTACTCCGGTCTTATCCAGCATATGTTGAGGTCTGATAAGCTCCCTGATCTTGAGGATGTATGCTCATAGATTCAGAAAGAGCAAGGCTCTATTGGATTGTTTGGAGGCAAAGGAGGGCTCTCATTGGCAATCCAAGCTGCTCAAGCCGATCAAAATGAAGCTCCTCAAGCAAACAAGGCGGTTCATGGCAAGTATGAGGACAAGAGGTTCAATGGGAACTGTGATCACTGCAAGAAGCATGGGCACAAGAAGAGTCAGTGCTGGATCCTTCATCCTCACCTGAAGCCGGCTAAGTTCCTTAAAGAAAAAGAAGCAAGGGCACACATGACCGAGAGCTCCTCGGGTGCTGGTTCATCAAGCAGGGCAAATGAAGGAGATAGGCGTGATGTGGGTGATGGGAAGTCACTTGTGACTTACACAGGAGGGCCAAGCAACAATGACTACATCCGGAGATCAGACATGGACGCCCTCATCAAGATGCTCAAAGAAAATGGTAACAAAAGTAGTATCAACTATGGTTATTCATTTGGTGCATCCCTGAATGATAACATAACTGATAATAGTGAAAGTGATTCTAGAAGTGCTAGGATTGAAAATGCATTCATCAACTTAAGGAATGATTGTAAACCGGCTAGGACTCCTTATCAAGCTCACACTGCTAGTAATAGGCCTAAAGCATTGATAGTTGACTCTGGTGCATCTCATCATATGATAAGTGACACTAGATTGATTAAGGATATTGAGCCTACAAATGTAAATGTAATGATTGCTAATGGTGACAAAATTCCCATAAAAGGGATAGGAAAACTTAAGTTGTTTGAAAAAGAATCTAAAGCCTTCTACATGCCTGAGTTTACATCTAATCTATTGTCGGTTAAGAGATGTGCTACTGACTTGCAATGCAATGTTATATTCAGTCCTTATGATGTAAAGTTTCAGGATATTAAAAGCAGCAAGGTGATTGGGAAAGGAGT
The DNA here is from genome assembly GCF_020379485.1 of Brassica napus. Taxonomy (NCBI): domain Eukaryota; kingdom Viridiplantae; phylum Streptophyta; class Magnoliopsida; order Brassicales; family Brassicaceae; genus Brassica; species Brassica napus. The sequence goes on from NW_026014890.1 coordinate 23,311, forward strand.
TACTAAAGGAGAACTTTACTTACTTGAAGATCTTACTTCTGTTCCTAATCATTGTTGTTCATTTACATTTGCTTCTGATTCTGTCTCTAGTTTGAATAAGAATGCTTTATGGCATGCTAGACTAGGCCACCCTCATGTTAAACCTTTGAACTTAATGGTACCAGGTGTTATTTATGAGAATAAAGATTGTAAAACTTGTTGAGATGAGAGAATAAAGTGTTGAGATGAAGTGATGAAGAGTTGATACATGGATAGAGGAAAAGAGTTGGAGCAGACAGTAACTTTGGAGATTTACCACAGTAACTTAATTGTTACTGTGGTAACTAAGTTAAAAGGCTTTGGAAGTTACCTTGCATCCATTTGGAGAGTGAAACACGCCAGGAGGAGTCTGGATAAGCAAGGAGGAGTTTGGATAAGGTCTGGTCAATGCTAGAGAGCTTTAGACAGGCTGGCACTAGCTGGAAAGTTAAAGCAAGATACCCAAGCATGTGAGGAACCTTATTGGCTAGTTTAAATCAAGCATCTTTGACTACACATGCTTCTTATCCTAGCTAGACTGAACCTGGACGTTTTAGTGTATCTCTTATCTATATATGTTGTAAACTCTCTCATTAATCAATCTAATGGAGTTTTGAGTCTCTCTCTCTCTTGTTCTTAATCTCCAATCTCTTTAATTCTCAGATTAAACTTAATCACTCTTTAAATCACTCTTTAAATCACAAAATCTAATATGGTATCAGAGCCAGGTTCCTTTAAAAGGAGAGAGTGATTTCGTTTTTCCAAATGTTCTTGAGTGTTCTTGAGTGTTCTTGAGAGTTCTTGAGATTTTTTCAAGAGCTAGATCCTTTAAAAGTCAAGTTTGTGTCTGTTGGTGTTTCTTTTGGAGAGTCAGCTTCAAGGGAGTCCCTTTAGGTGTTTGACAAGGTCAGAAGAGGTGTCTAGCTTGTGGTTAAGCTTGGCGTGAGAGATTAGAAGCATTTGAGGGAAGATCTAGGCTAAAGAAAATGGAGCTGCTTCAATCCGGTATAACAAGGCGTGAAGGGAAGAAAGAGAGAGGGAATGAGTGGGGGTGGCTCTCACAAATGAAAACAACTCTGAAAAGGTGTGGAGTTTGGAGAAACCATGAGAAGGAAGAGTCTTTGAAGGGTAAAGCTGCTGAGAAAGATCAGACAGCAAGAGAAACAAGTGGAGATTGCTTTAGTCTTGAAGAAAGTACACTGCTTGAGAAGATTGAAGATGTTTATGAGAACAAGATCAGTCTTAGGAGAGTGTATGAAGTCAAGAAGGTGATTAGTGAAGTTAAACCAGGAAGAGAAGGGTTTAATAACCATGTGAGGAAGCTACAACATTTGTGGGTTGAACTACAAGGGTTGAGATCCCATGTGGATGGGGATACTACACAAGAGCAAGCGACAGTCTTGAAGCTCTTGGCGAGCATGGAGTCATCATATGGGTGGCTGGTGGAGATGGTTCTAAGAGGGGAACAGCTTCCGGAAATGGAAGAGGTCTGTGTGCTTATAAGAAGGGAGTATGAGATAATGAGAGATGATGAGAGGCTAACCATGAGTAGGAGTGAGAGCTCATGGAAGCCAACTGGGAGTATGAGTGAGAGCTTCCAGAAGCTAACCATGAGTAGGAGTGAGAGCTCATGGAGGCTAACCGGGAGTAGGAGTGAGGGCTTCCGGAAGAAGAGAAGGTGCAGAATGCTATCCAAAGCTTCTATCAACATAGGAAAGGGTAGGAAGAGAGTTGTGGGAGAGTGTTCTTACTCAGCCTACATGGGGGAATCAGTAGAAGACAGTGGGGTGTTAAAAGAGCAGGAGAAAGGGAGTGGAGCTGATGATCGCATCACCAGGAAGGAATGGAGAGTGTTCATGGAACAAGTACAAGCCTTAGCAGCAAGCAGGAAGCATGCTATACAATCCGGAGCTTCTAAACCCATTGTGATTGATTCTGGAGCAAGTCATCATATGATCAGTGATAGGAGGCTTATAAGTGAGATCAAGGCTGCAACAGGGAGTGTTATGATAGCTAATGGTGCCATGATCCCAATAGAAGGAGTGGGAAAGCTAAAACTGTTTGAGAAGGACACGGCTGCCTTCTTCATGCCTCAGTTCACTTCAAATCTATTATCTGTGAAGAAAGCTACCATTGATCTTGATTGTCAAGTAGTATTCAGACCTGATGAAGTGGAGTTTCAAGATTTGAAGACTGGGAGAGTCATTGGCAGAGGAGACAACAAGAATCAGCTATACCACCTCAACTTGGCTAAGACCCCTAATCCCTTTGATTCTATTTGCTTGAGTAGTACTGCTGAGAAGATTGATAGTATTACTTGGCATGCTAGATTAGGACATCCTCATGCTCGTGCCATTGAATTGATAATCCCTAATATGTTATTCAATCACTTGAATTGTGAATCATGCATATTAGGAAAGCATTGTAGGACTGTTTTCCCAACATCTGAGACTACTTATGAGCATTGCTTTGATCTAGTTCACTCGGATGTGTGGACCGCTCCATGCATGTCTAGAGACAGCCATAAATACTTTGTGACATTCATTGATGAGAAGTCTAAGTATACATGGCTCACATTGCTTCCATCTAAAGATAGGGTGCTAGAAGCTTTTATGAACTTCCAAGCATATGTATCTAATCAATACAATGCCACTGTGAAGGTACTGAGATTAGACAACGGAGGTGAATACATCAGCAATGCCTTTAAGAGTCATCTAGCCAAGCATGGGATTGTGCATCAGACCAGTTGTCCCTACACACCACAGCAGAATGGTGTAGCTGAGAGGAAGAATAGGCCCTTGATGGAGGTTGCTAGGTCGATGATGTTTCATGCAAATGTCCCAAAGCGTTTTTGGGGAGATGCTGTACAGACTGCTTGCTATCTCATCAACCGGGTTCCAACCAAGATACTGAAGAATCTGTCTCCATTTGAGGTGCTGAATAAGAGCAAGCCTTTTATTGATCACCTACGAGTATTTGGGTGTGTATGCTATGTCATGACTCCAGGAGAACAGAGAAACAAGCTGGAGGCAAAGAGTACTAAGGCTATGTTCATTGGATACTCTATCACTCAGAAGGGATACAAGTGCTATGATCCTGAAGCAAGGAGAGTGATGGTATCTAGAGAAGTGAAGTTTATTGAATCAAAAGGGTATTATGAAGAAAAGGAGTGGGAAAATCTGAAGGATTTGTCTCAAGCCCCATCTGATAGAGCAACAACACTGAGGGTGCTGTTGGAGAAGCTAGGGATAGGGTTATCCCAGGATCAGGAATCTGGAAGAAGAGAGTCTTCCAATCCGACTAGTGAAACTGAAAGAACAACTCCTCTTGATCATGAGAGGGGGAATGGAACTGAATCTCATGAGCAAGTGCAAAATCAAGAAGATTCAGGCCAGCATAATCAAGAGGTGACACAGGAAGTAGAAAGTGATGCTCAGTCTAGTGGAGATGGGCAAAGAGAGTCTACTGGCTCAGATGAGAGTGGAGAGTGGGAAGGAGATCCTAATGGGTCAAATGAGAGTGGTGCTCAATCAAGTGAAGATGGGCAAGAGCCACAAGAAGAACAAGTTCAGGAGCTAAGGAGGAGCACAAGGGTGAAGAGAGATGCTTCCAACTGGGTAAACACGAGAGTGTACTACAATGCCCAGGCTGTGGAGCATCCTTCTCAAGCTATGTGTTCCTTTGCAGAGTTTCCGGACGAGCATACAGCCTTCACAGTAAGCTTGGATGAGAGCTATATTCCAAGGACATATGAAGAAGCTATGGCTTTAAAGGAGTGGAGAGATTCAGTTGCTGATGAGTCCGGAGCCATGATTAAGAATGAAACGTGGTATGAGAGTGAGCTGCCTAAAGGGAAGAAGGCAGTGACTAGTAAATGGGTGTTCACAATCAAGTTTCATCCTGATGGGAGAATAGAGAGGCGCAAATCTAGGTTGGTGGCAAGAGGATTTACTCAGACATATGGTGAGGACTATGTTGAGACCTTTGCTCCTGTGGCTAAACTTCATACTATCAGGATTGTATTATCTTTAGCTGTGAATCTTGAGTGGGATTTGTGGCAAATGGATGTGAAGAATGCATTCCTTCAAGGAGAGTTGGAAGATGAAGTATACATGCATCCACCACCAGGTCTTGAACATCTAGTAAAGAAGGGTAATGTGTTGAGGTTGAGGAAAGCTATCTATGGTCTCAAGCAGTCTCCAAGGGCGTGGTACAACAAGTTGAGTACTACACTGAATGGGAGAGGGTTCAGAAAGTCAGAATTGGATCACACTCTCTTTACCCTAACCACCTCATCTGGTATTGTGGTGTTGCTTGTGTATGTGGATGATATCATCATCACAGGCAGTGATAAGGAAGGCATCAAGGCTACAAAGGAGTATCTCAAGGCAAGCTTTGAGATTAAAGACTTGGGGGAAATGAAGTATTTTCTTGGGATTGAGATATGCAGATCAAAGGAAGGATTGTTTATGTCCCAAAGGAAGTATGTGATTGATCTCTTGAAGGGAGCAGATGCCTATGGAGGAAAGACAGCCAAGATGCCAATGGAGGATGGTTACAAGGTTCCACGTGAGGGGGAGATTGAGGATAGCAAGCCGTTCCATGATCCTAAGCTATATAGGAAGCTGGTGGGGAAGTTGATTTATCTTACCATTACTAGACCTGATGTGTGTTTTGCGGTGAATCAAGTCAGTCAACACATGCAAATTCCTAAGGAGCACCATTGGCGGATGGTGGAAAGGATCTTGATGTATCTGAATGGAACTACTGGTCTTGGAGTATGGATGGGATGTAACAAGAGTACTGAGGTTGTAGGCTACTGTGATGCAGATTGGGCTGGAGACCGAGCAGACAGAAGATTAACCACAGGCTATTGTACATTCATTGGTGGTAACTTGGTCACTTGGAAGAGTAAGAAGCAGAAGGTAATGTCTTGCTCCAGTGCTGAGGCCGAGTATAGAGCAATGCTGAAGCTTACAAATGAGCTAGTGTGGATAAAAGGGATTTTGAAGCATCTGGAGATTATTCAAGCAACGCCAATGACAATGCATTGTGATAATCAAGCAGCTATCCACATTGCATCTAATTCTGTGTTCCATGAGAGAACAAAGCACATTGAGGTTGATTGTCACAAGGTGAGGCAGATGATGATTCTTGGGGTGATTCTACCTTGTTATACTCGGAGTGAGGATCAGTTAGCAGATGTGTATCACTTTTAGTAATGTTTAGAGTAATCTGAGTGTTTAGAGAAGAATAGAATCGATTTAGAGAAGATTAGAGTATGAAATGAGATTATGAGTCTAATATGGAACCATTGAGATTAAAGACTAAGAGAAAGACTCAAAACTTGCTTAATCTTATTAATGAGAGAGTTTACATATTTATATGAAGGAGAGAGCTAGGGTTTTCATATACAAGAGGATAAGGTAAGCATGTGGAGTCAATGCCTAATTCAAAACTATCCAATAAGGAGAGCCATCCGTGTGAGGCCTCTCTAGCTGGCTGATGCCTTTTGCTTTTACTTTCCAGCTGTGACAGCCTGTCCAAGACTCTCCCTTATCCTTTCCAACGGTCTGATCCATCCTCCAAAGGCTAAGGTAACTTCTCCTCTTTACTTAAGTAACTTGGGTAACTAGTGGTGAGGTTTGGTTGAGCTTTGGTCGATCCCATCTTGTACGGATGGTACGGCCATGTACGGCCTTGTACGGACTGGTTGATCCCAAAGCTCCCAAACCTTCCTAGTCTCCCTTCTCCTCATTCTACTCAAACCTTATCTCCCTTCTTCACTTAACTCAGCTCATCTCAACACTCCCCCTCAAGCTTAGCTTTGTGAAAGCCTAAGCTTGGACAGCCATGAGATCTTCCTCATTAAAAACCTCACTAAGGAAAACCCATTGGGACAAAACCTTAATGAGGGAAAAAGAGTAAAGATCTCATGACTAAGGGGATCAGCTGCTTCTCTTCCCAAGATCAATGAGGCCCAATCTAATATGAATGGACTCCATTGTCTTTTGCCTTGCAGCCTTGATAAATACATCAGCCAACTGATCTTCACTCCTATTATAACATGGCAAGATGACTACTAGGACAATCATCTGCCTCACCTTGTGGCAATCAACCTCAATGTGCTTTGTTCTCTCATGAAACACCGAGTTGGAGGCTATGTGAATGGCGGCCTGGTTGTCACAATGCATTGTCATTGGAGTGTCTTGTGCTATCTCCAAATGCTTCAAGATGCCCTTGATCCAAACTAGCTCGTTTGTAAGCTTCAGCATAGCTCTATACTCAGCTTCTGCACTAGAGCATGACACCACCTTCTGTTTCTTACTCTTCCAAGTCACCAAGTTGCCTCCAATGAATGTGCAATAGCCGGTTGTTGATCTCCTGTCAGCTCTATCACCTGCCCAATCATCATCACCATAGCCCACTACTTCTGTGCTTCCATTTCACCCCATCCATACTCCTTGATCCGGCGAGCCATTTAGATACATCAGCAGCCTCTCCACCATACGCCAATGATGTTCCTTGGGAAGCTGCATGTGTTGACTCACCTGATTCACAGCAAAGCATATATCAGGTCTTGTGATGGTTACATAAATCAATTTGCCAACAAGTTTTCTATAGAGTTTAGGATCATGAAATGGCTTGCTGTCTTCAATCTCCCCCTCTCTTGGTACTTTGTAGCCATCCTCCATTGGCATCCTTGCTGTCTTGCCTCCATGAGCACCTGCATCTTTCAAAAGATCAAGTGTATACTTCCTTTGGGACATGAACAAACCTTCCTTGGATCTACAAATCTCAATTTCAAGAAAGTATTTCATTTCTCCCAAGTCTTTTATTTCAAACATAGACTTTAGAAACTCCTTGGTTGCTTTGATACCTTCCTTATCACTCCCTGTGATAATGATATCATCCACATACACAAGGAGAGCAACCATACCTGAGGGAGTAGTGAGGGTAAAGAGAGTATGGTCCAATTCTGACTTCTTAAAACCTCGGCCGTTCAGAGTTGTGCTCAACTTGTTGTACCACGCTCTTGGTGATTGCTTCAACCCATAGATAGCCTTCTTTAGCCTCAGTACATTCCCTCTCTTCACTAGATGTTCAAGACCTGGTGGAGGATACATGTAGACTTCATCCTCAAGTTCTCCTTGTAAGAATGCATTCTTCACATCCATTTGCCACAATCCCCATCCAAGGTTAACCGCCAAGCTTAGTACAATTCTAATGGTATGTAACTTGGCTACTGGTGCAAATGTCTCAATGTAATCCTCTCCATATGTTTGAGTGAACGCTCTTGCTACTAATCTAGTCTTCTTCCTCTCAATCTGTCCATCAGCTTTGTATTTGATTGTGAAGATCCATCTACTAGATACTGTCTTCTTTCCTTTTGGTAGTTCACTTTCAAACCATGTATCATTCTTTATCATAGCTCCTGCCTCAGCTCCTACTGATTCCTTCCATTCCTTATCCTCCATTGCCTCTTCATAGCTTCTTGGAATGTGATTCTCATCTAAGTTTACCATGAATGCACAATGTGCTTCTGGATATTGAGAGAAAGAACACACGGCCTGAGTAGGATGCTTCACAGCTTGAGCATTGTAGTACACTCTCGTGTTTACCCAACTGGAAGGATCCTTTCTCAGCCTTGTACTTCTTCTCAACACTGGCCCTTCTTGTGCCGGTAACTCCATGTCTTGTACATCTTCTTGTGTACTAGTTTCAGATGTTTCTTCTCTTGGCTGACTTGCTTCAGCTCCTTCATCCCTTAGCTGACTTGATTCAGCTCCTTCTCGTTGATCATTTGACTCCACAGCTTGATCATGAGAACCATAACTCTCTTCATGACTTTGAGTTTGAGTTTCTGTTCCATTCCCCCCCTCATGTTCAAGATTGGACGTCTGATGATTCAGTATTGGTGTAGTGCCTCTCACTTCTTGCTGTTCTTGATCCATATTGATTCCAAGTCCTTCTAGTATTATCCTCAAGGTTGCAGCTCTATCTGAAGTGAGATCTTTCAAATCTTCTTGAATCTGCTCCTCATAATATCCTTTTTCCTCCACAAACTTCACTTCTCTAGATACTAACACTCTCCTTGTGTTAGGATCATAGCACTTGTATCCTTTCTGACTTGATGAGTATCCAATAAACATTACCTTGGAGCTCCTAGCTTCAAGTTTGTTTCTTAATTCTCCCGGTACCATCACAAAACACAAACACCCAAAGATCTTCATATGTTCCAATGAGGGCTTGTATTGGTTCAATACCTCAAATGGTGATAACCCTTGCAGAATCAGAGTTGGTGTTCTGTTGATGAGATAACAAGCTGTAGTGACCGCATCACTCCAGAACTTCTTAGTGTTGAGAAGAGGTGATAAAGAGTGGATACATTGATAAAGGAAGAGTATTGAAGCAGTCAGTAACTTTGGGGATTTGCCACAGTAACTTTAGTTTTTACTGTGGTAACTAAGCTAAAGGCTTGGGAAGTTACCTTGCAACACTTTGGAGAGTATATCACGCCAAGGAGCAGTCTGGATAAGAAAGGATCAGTTTGGATAAGGTCTGGTCATAGCTGGAAAGGAAAAGCTACTTTACAGCCTGTCCAAGCATGTGAAGCCTCTCAACCATCCAGCTAGCTTTGACTTCACATGCTTTGAGTCCCATTTCGAAATCCCCTTTGTACCAGCCTTATCTCTTCATATATAACTTGTATCTGAGACATTAAATCAATTAATGGAGTTTTGAGTATTTTCTCTATTCTCTCTCTACTTATTCTCTTAATCTCTTTAAGTTTACACAAAACAATCTGATTGTTCTTAAACACACTCTAATACACAAAAGTGTATATGGTATCAGAGCCAGGTTACTAAAAGGGTGGAAGTGTGTTATTCATGTTCTTAAAAATCTGGTTTTGTGTTCTTGAGCTGTTCTTGATGTTCTTGAGTGTTCTTGGTGGTTTTGAGCTTTGTTCTTCATTTGCTGGGTTTTATTGAGGACATTTGATGGAGTCAAACGTGAGCAGAGAGATGAAGACAAGATCAAGTTATCAAGTGAAGAAAGGGAGAGAAAACGAGTGGATCTGGTCAGATTGGGTAGAGACAGCTTTGGAAAGCTGTGGGATTTGGAGTAATCATGTAAAGGAAGAGTCTTTAAAGGTGAGAGCTGCTGAGAAAGATCAGACAGCAAGTTTGAAGGAGATTCAAGTAAAGGTAGAACCTTTAAAGGAGGTAGCTGCTGAAGAAGGTCAGACAGCAAGGTTGGAGGGTCATGAAGCCAAGGGCGTGATCTATAGTCTAAGACAAGGGAAGGATGAGTTGTATCAGCTTGTGGGGAGGCTGAGAGAAGTAGAATCAGAGTTGGGTATGGTGAAAACTCATACAGGAAGGAGGAAGCAAGATGTGATCTTTAGCTTTCTTATGGGAGAGATATGTGAGCTGGTTGAACACATTTGTGATGTGTGGGAGATAAACAAGAAGCCAGGTAGATGGAAGAGAGGTACAAGCTGCAAGAAGGAAAAGTTGAGAAAACTTTCTAAGATGTGGGTCATGATGAGCAGATTATGGAGGAAGGATATCAAGGAGAGTTTGCAAGTAGGAGAGTGTTTCTACTCAGCTTACATGGGAGAATCTGTAGAGAGCAGTGGGGTTATGAGGAAGCTAGAGACCAAAGGAGCAGATGTCAGTGCTGCAAGGAGGAGTGGGATGAGTTTGTCAAGTATGTGTATGCTTTGGCTACGACCCGGAGACAAGGTGCTCCTGCCAAAGCATCCACATCCAACAAACCCATCATTGTTGATTCTGGAGCAATTCATCACATGATTAGTGATAGAAGCTTAATGAGTGATGTAAAGAAAGCCACTGGGGGTGTGATGATAGCTAATGGTGATAGGATTCCAATAGAAGGAGTTGGAAAGCTCAAGCTATTTGATAAAGACTCAGATGCCTTCTACATGCCACAGTTTGCTTCAAATTTGCTATCTGTGAGGAAAGCCACAATTGATCTTGGCTGTCAAGTAGTATTCAGGCCAGATGATGTTGAGTTCCAAGATTTGAAGACTGGAAGGGTCATTGGGAGAGGAGACAGCAAGAATAATCTATATCAGCTCCAATTGGCTAAGATCTCTAAACCCTTTGATTCTATGTGTTTGAGTAGTACTTATGAGAAGATTGATAGTATTACTTGGCATGCTAGATTGGGACATCCTCATGCTCGTGCTATTGAATTGATAATTCCTAATATGTCATTTAGTCACTTGGAGTGTGAAGCATGCATATTAGGAAAGCATTGTAGGACTGTTTTTCCAACATCAGAAACTACTTATGAGCATTGCTTTGATCTAGTTCATTCAGATGTGTGGACTGCTCCTTGTTTGTCTAGAGATAGCCAGAAGTACTTTGTGACATTCATTGACGAGAAGTCTAAGTATACTTGGCTTACATTGCTTCCATCTAAAGATAGGGTGCTAGAAGCATTTATGAACTTCCAAGCATATGTATATAATCAATACAATGCTACTGTGAAGGTACTGAGATCAGATAATGGAGGTGAATACATCAGCAATGCCTTCAAGAGTCATCTAGCCAAGCATGGGATTGTGCATCAGACTAGCTGCCCTTACACACCACAACAGAATGTGGTAGCTGAGAGGAAGAACAGGCACTTGATGGAGGTTTCTAGATCAATGATGTTTCATGCAAATGTCCCAAAACGCTTTTGGAGTGATGCTGTGCAGACTGCTTGCTATCTCATCAACCGGGTTTCAACCAAGATATTGAAGAATCTGTCTCTATTTGAAGTGTTGAATAAGAGCAAACCTGTCATTGATCACCTACATGTCTTTGGGTGTGTGTGCTATGTCATGGTTCCAGGAGAGCAGAGAAACAAGCCGGAGGCAAAGAGTACTAAGGCTATGTTCATTGGTTACTCTATCACTCAGAAGGGGTACAAGTGCTATGATCCTGAAGCAAGGAGAGTGATGGTATCTAGAGAAGTGAAGTTTGTTGAAACAAAAGGTTATTATGAAGAAAAGGAGTGGGAAAATCTGAAGGATTTGTCTCAAGCTCCATCTGATAAGGCAACAATACTGAGAGTGTTGTTGGAGAAGCTTGGGATAGGGTTATCCCAGGATCAGGAACCCGGAAGGAGAGAGCCTTCCAATCAGACTGGTGGAGCTGGAAGAACAACTCCTCTTGATCATGAGAGGGGGAATGGAACTGAATCTGGTGAGCAAGAGCAAAACCAAGAGGATTCAGGTCTTCATGATCAAGATACATCACAAGAAGTTGAGAACAATGTTCAGTCTAGTGGAGAAGTGGATGAGGTTCAGTCTAGTGGAGAAGTGGATGAGGTTCAGTCTAGTGGAGAAGAACAAGTTTGACCGGCCAGTTCAGAAGAAGAGCAAGTGGAGCCGGCTAGTGTGCAAACTGAAGATCAGGTTCAAGCTTTGAGGAGGAGCACAAGGATAAAGAGGGATCCTTCCAACTGGGTAAACACGAGAGTGTACTACAATGCTCAGGCTGTGGAGCATCCTTCTCAAGCCGTGTGTTCCTTTGCTGAGTTTCCAGAGGAGCATTATGCCTTTATGATTAGTCTGGATGAGAGTTATGTACCAAGGACTTATGAAGAAGCTATGTTAGACAAAGAATGGAAAGAATCAGTGGGAGCTGAAGCAGGTGCTATGATCAAAAATGATACATGGTATGAGAGTGAGCTGCCTAAGGGAAAGAAGGCTGTATCTAGTAGATGGATCTTCACAATCAAGTATCTAGCAAATGGACAGATTGATAGGAAGAAGACCAGATTGGTTGCAAGAGGATTTACACAGACCTATGGAGAGGATTACATTGATACCTTTGCACCAGTAGCTAAGCTTCACACAGTTCGGATTGTGTTGTCCATTGCAACAAACTTGGAGTGGGATTTGTGGCAAATGGATGTGAAGAATGCTTTCCTGCAAGGTGAACTTGAAGATGAAGTATACATGCATCCGCCTCCTGGTCTTGAGCATCTAGTAAAGCCAGGGAATGTTTTGAGGTTGAAGAAGGCAATATATGGGCTGAAACAATCACCTAGAGCTTGGTACAGGAAGCTGAGTACAACACTCAATGGGAGAGGCTTTAGGAAGTCTGAATTAGATCACACTCTCTTCACCTTGACAGGACCTTCAGGGATCATTGTGATTCTAGTGTATGTGGATGATTTGATTGTCACAGGGAGTGATAAGGCAGGGATTCAAGCTACTAAGGAGTTTCTCAAATCTGTGTTTGACATCAAGGATTTGGGAGAGATGAAGTATTTTTTTGGGCATTGAGATATGCAGATCAAAGGAGGGTTTGTTTATGTCTCAAAGGAAGTATACTATGGATATGTTGAAGGAGACTGATGTGCTTGGAGGAAAGATAGCCAAGACACCCCTTGAGGAGGGATATAAGGTTCTGCGTGAGGGGGAGGTGAAGAGAAGCAGCTGTTTGAGGATCCTAAGCGATACAGGAAGATGGTTGGCAAGCTGATCTACTTGACCATTACTAGGCCAGATATATGCTTTGCGGTGAATCAAGTGAGTCAACATATGCAGGCACCAAAGGTCCATCATTGGAAGATGGTTGATAGGATACTGAGGTATCTAAGTGGGACAGCTGGACAAGGAGTTTGGATGGGCTGTAATGGCAGTACAGAAGTGGTTGGGTATTGTGATGCTGATTGGGCAGGAGATAGAGTTGACAGGAGATCAACTACTGGGTATTGTACATTCATTGGAGGGAACTTGGTTACTTGGAAGAGTAAGAAGCAGAAGGTTATTTCCTGTTCAAGTGCTGAAGCTGAGTATAGAGCCATGTTGAAGCTGACAAACGAGTTGGTGTGGATCAAGGGGATCTTGAAGCATCTAGAGATTGAGCAGAGTACTCCTATGACTATGCATTGTGACAATCAAGCAGCTATCCACATTGCCTCCAACTCAGTGTTTCATGAGAGAACAAAGCACATAGAGGTGGATTGTCATAAGGTGAGGCAGATGATTATCTTAGGAGTGATACTGCCATGTTATACAAGAAGTGAAGATCAGCTTGCAGATGTGTTTACAAAGGCAGCGAGATTAAAGACAATGGAGTCCATACTATCAAGGCTTGGACTCATTGATCTTACTCCAAGGAGCTGAGCCCCTTAACCATGGAGTCTCCACTCTTTTTCCCTCATCAAGGTTTTATCCCAATGGGTTTTCGTTGGTGAGGTTTTTAATGAGGGAGGTCTTCATGGTTTCCAAGCTTGACTTGTTCTACATGGTCAAGCTTGAGGGGGAGTGTTGAGAAGAGGTGATAAAGAGTGGATACATTGATAAAGGAAGAGTATTGAAGCAGTCAGTAACTTTGGGGATTTGCCACAGTAACTTTAGTTTTTACTGTGGTAACTAAGCTAAAGGCTTGGGAAGTTACCTTGCAACACTTTGGAGAGTATATCACGCCAAGGAGCAGTCTGGATAAGAAAGGATCAGTTTGGATAAGGTCTGGTCATAGCTGGAAAGGAAAAGCTACTTTACAGCCTGTCCAAGCATGTGAAGCCTCTCAACCATCCAACTAGCTTTGACTTCACATGCTTTGAGTCCCATTTCGAAATCCCCTTTGTACCAGCCTTATCTCTTCATATATAACTTGTATCTGAGACATTAAATCAATTAATGGAGTTTTGAGTATTTTCTCTATTCTCTCTCTACTTATTCTCTTAATCTCTTTAATCTTACACAAAACAATCTGATTGTTCTTAAACACACTCTAATACACAAAAGTGTATACTTAGGTACATTGGTTTGAAACATCATGGACCTGGCCACTTCCATCAGATGCCTATTCTTTCTCTCAGCCACACCATTCTGTTGTGGAGTATAGGGACAGCTTGTCTGATGTAGGATTCCATGCTGAGATAGATGGAGCTTGAATGCTTGTCCCGTGTACTCTCCTCCATTATCTGACCTGAAAATCTTTATCTTGGCATTATAATGGTTAGTCACATATGATTGAAAGTTCTTAAATGCATCAAGTACCCTATCTTTGGTTGGAATTAAGGTTAACCAGGTGTATTTGGATTTTTCATCAATGAAAGTTACATAATACTTTTGATTGTCTCTAGATAAGCAAGGAGCAGTCCAAACATCAGAATGAATCAAATCAAAACACTTCTCATAAACCGTAGTAGATTTAGTAAAGACAGTCTTACAATGCTTGCCTAAAATACAAGCTTCACAATCATTATTCTCAAAGGAAACACCTGGCAACATCAGTTTTAAAGCCTTATTATGAGGGTGTCCTAATCTAGCATGCCACAATGCATTTTTACTTAAACTAGAACCAGAAACAGAAGTAAACGAGCAGCTATAACTAGAAACAGGAGCAAGATCTTCAAGTAAATACAATTCTCCTTTAGTCACTCCCTTTCCAAGCATCTTGCTGCTTTTAATATCCTGAAACTTCACATCATTAGGACTGAATATGACATTGCATTTCAAATCAGTAGCACATTTCTTAACAGATAACAAGTTTGAAGTAAATTCAGGCATATAAAAGGCTTTAGTTTCCTTATCAAACAGTTTAAGACTTCCTATTCCTCTAATAGGTATCTTATCTCCATTAGCTATCATCACGTTACCATTCATTGGTACAATGTTTTTAATCAAACTAGTGTCACTGATCATATGATGAGATGCACCAGAATCAACTACTAAAGGCTTAATGGTATGTGAACTAGCAATATGAGCAAGGATACTAGATGGTTTGAATGCATGATCATTCCTAGCAAAACTAGCCGTTCTAGATTGATTTATTATCTCTATCACACTTTCATGCATCCTATCAATTCTAGTTGGATTCTCATCATTCTCTATAGCCCTAGCACCAAAGGAATACTCAAAAGTGTTACCATGCTCCTTGAAGAGCTTAATGAGAGCATCAAGGTCGGATTTCTTTAGATACTCTTGATCATAGTTCCCACGGTTGCTTGGGGCTCCAGTGTAGGCTACAAGAGACCTCCCATCACCTGCTTCACGCCCATCTATCTCCTTCCCTTTGCTAGTACCCGCTCCACTTGCGCTTGCTCCATCTGAGACATTAGCCCTTGCCTCTCTGTCCTTCATAAACTTTGCCGGCTTGAGATGGGGATGGAGTATCCAGCATTGGCTCTTCTTGTGGCCATGCTTCTTGCAGTGATCACAGTTCCCATTGAACCTCCTCTCATCATACTTCCCATGCGCAGCCTTGTGTGCTTGTGGAGCTTCCCCTCCCTCCTCTTGAGTTGCTTGATTCACGAGAGATAGCTCTCCTTTCTTTCCAAACAACCCAATGGAGCCTTGTTCCTTCTGAATCCTTGCGCACACTTCTTCAAGATCAGGTAGTGTGTCCTCTCTAAGCAAGTGTTGGATAAGACCATTGTAAGCCGGATTCATGGTGAGGAGTAGCCCAAAGACCTTGTCTTGCTCTCTCCTTTTGTTGAGCTCATCTGCATCTGTAGTGCTTGGCCTCAACATCTCCAGCTCGGACCAGAGTGTTCTGAACCTCCCTAGATGCTTGGTGAACTCCATATCCTCTTGTACCAAGTTGTTTATAGCCTGCTTCACCTCAAACACACGGCTCAGGTTTGATGTATTCCCATACACCTTCTTCAACGTATCCCACAGCTCTTTAGCAGACTCACAGTAGCTGTATGCATCTAGAATCGCCGGCTCAAGTGAAGCATGCAGCACTGACATCACCAACATGTCCTCCTGATGCCACTTCTCTTCCGCTTTGCTTGCGGCTTCTCCTTCAGTTTCTCCTTGGGTGATGAGCTTTGGAGCCTCTCCTGGCGTGATGTGCTTCCAAAGCCCTTTGCTTCCTGTTGAGATGAGTTGAGTATATGGATATGAAGAGATAAGGAGTTGAAGAGAAGAGGAGAAAGAGAATGAGGGGACTTTGGGCAAGCATGGTACGGACGGCCGTAGAAGGCCGTACATGGCCGTACCGTCCGTACCAAATGTCTCAACCAGAAGTTACCCAACCTCGACCAAGTGAAACCGTAACAAGGCAGATGTTACCTTAAGGGTTTAGTGAAGAGGATAAGACCGGTGAAAGGATAAGGGACGCGCGGTGCCAGGCTGGAACAGGCTGGAAAGCTGAAGCACCTTTAGTCCAAGATGCCATAAGCATGTGAGCCATCCTGACCAATCATTCAAAAGGTGCCCCTTGACTCCACATGGTTTAATAGTGCTCAGTTCCCTTCTTGTAAACCCTTGTGTCTCTCTTATAAATATGTAACCTCACTCATTAATAAGATCAAGCAAGTTTTGAGTCTCTCTCTTAGTCTTTAAATCTCATTGGTTCCATATTAGACTCATAATCTCATTTCATACTCTAATCTTCTCTAAATCGATTCTAGTCTTTCCTAAACACTCAGATTACTTTAAACATTACTAAAACTGATATGGTATCAGAGCCAGGTTAGTGAGAACCTAAGTTCGTGTTAGGCTCTTTGGAGATTCAAGATTGAAGCTTTGAAGAGTTTGGTTGGTGTTCTTGCGTTCTTGGGAGGTTCCGGGTATTGTCCGAGTTCAAAGACTAGGACCTATACTCAATCCAAGCTTGAGGAGGGGAGTTTAGTGAGCTTCCATGCGATCCAAGAAGTCCATTGCAAGCATCTGAAGAAGGAGCCATCCGGGCTTAGGCTGTGGCGAGTCTATTCAAGAGAGTACTCAAACTAAGACAGAGTACTCTTGGCTGTGAGAAGATGAAGGCTACTCTATCAAGGCAGCTTCAAGAGTGAGGTGATTGGAGAGATAGCTGAAGCTTCCACAAGCATTCCATCAAGATGGCGAGATCAGAGGAGAGGCTGCAATGGTGTGTGTGTGAGGATCATGAAGCAATCCATTCAAGCTTGTTCCTGTGAGAGTCTCAAGCTTGAGGGGGAGTGTTGAAGCTTTCATGATCCAAGAGAGCTTGGTGGTTATTCTAGAAGAGGAAGCAACCTGTTGAGAAGTATGATGAAGGATGAAGAAGCAATGTCCAAGGCGGCTTCAAGTGTTGAGGTGATTGGAGAGTGGCTGAAGCATCCTCATGTAGCTCAAGCAACAAGGTGGCGACTCTATAAGAAGAAGAAGCAGCCAAGACTCAGTAAGAGAAGTTGTATCTCCAAGAAGAGGCTGATCTGGTGTGTCCGAGCACTTCAACCTAACAAGAGGTTAGGTGAAAGGGGGAGAGACCAAGATTAGGCAGTAAGGAGAGTACAAGGCGTGGGATGATTGTAGAGGCCATGATCCAGAGTCTTTGTGTCCCTTACATTGTTGGAAAGGCACAAAGACTCACTGGCCAATCCCTAGGCCTTGGAGACTTTACTCTTTTTCCCTCATCAAGGTTTTGTCCCAAAGGGTTTTCCTTGGTGAGGTTTTTAATGAGGAAGTTCTTCAGGGTTCCAAGCTTGACTTAGGATCAACTAAAGCCAAGCTTGAGGGGGAGTGTTGAACTGAAGAGAAGAATGGAGCTTGTGCATAAATAGGGCAAGCTTCAGGTGATCTCCGGAAGAGTTCTACAAAGCTTCAGGAGAGTCTTGAAGTATCTATCATGGGTGAAGTTAAGTCCAAGAAGGGCTTAGACTGATCTTAAGAAGACATGGAAGGAGTTTGGAGGTGAATGGTTGAGTGTGCAAACTTAGGGCGAGGCCGTACGGATTTGGTACGGACGTGTACAGACCGTACGGATCCGTACGGACCTTTCCGACCCAAAAGTTCATGACTTGACCATTTGAGCACATTTGAAGTTGGTGCAAAAATAGGGCATAGGTCAGCTCTTAAGAGAAGAAGACAAAACTCTTAAGAGAAGAAGACAAAGGAGAGACTGGCACTTGTAACTGTTTGTGGATAAGGGAGTGGTGCCTGAACGTGATTGGCTGTTATGAGTCCAAGGACAGGCTGTAAAAAGCTGTAAAGGAAGAGCAAGGCTTGACCATGTAGCTGGCCAAAGAAGAGGGCGGATACATGAGGCTGTGTGGAGCATTTCTAGCCAAGCCTTCCCACATCCAATCAGGCGACACCAACAAGCTGCAAAGACCACAAGACTGAATCAAGGTCGTCCAATTCAAATCAGAACATCTCCACCCTTCATGTCTTATCTATCTTAGGGTTTATGAGTTTGCAAAGTGTAAAGAGTATATATAAACTCTTAGGTGACGTTTTGTAAGCTCTTAAGAGAGTATGGGGGTTTTCCCCATCTCCTTCATAATTATAAAAGTGTGTTCTTGATCAGATTCCCTTAATCTACCCCTTTCTTAGTCTCTAATCTCTTAATCTCTCAAAGTCTCTTTGTTTCTGATTCAAGTTCATACTAATTTCATCAGACCTCTTATTCAACTAGTTCAAGACCTTATCTTTGCCTTTAATGGCTTTTCATACACATACACAGCCAGAGCTCTCAAATCTCACAGCTGGCACAGCTGTAAAGAAGAAAGGATCTTGTCCAAGATGCCTTGATGCCAAAAGCGTGTAAAGCCTCCCATTGGACAGTTTGAAATGGGCGCTCCTCTTCCCCTTGACTACACATGCTTAAGCCTATCTGATTCTCGCAAACCCTAGTTCTCTCTCCTTGTATATATATCAACTCATGTCATTAATAAAAGATTAGACAGTTTGAGTCATTCTCTCTCTCTTGTTCTTGAGTGTTCATCATTATTCTTCACTAATCTCTTATGGTATCAGAGCCAGGTTGCTCATAGCCTGGTGTGTTCATTCCGCAAATCTTCAGCTTCAGTTCAGTACAAGATCACGATCTGAGTTATGCAAGACAAGATGGAAGGAAACATGGTGCTGGCAGTTCCGGTTACATTAAAAGGTGGTGGAAACTAACCGCTTTGGTCAAGGCTGGTGAAGACAGTCATTGGGAGCAAGGGTTTATGGGGTCACGTCACAGATGGAGTCCCAAAACCAGTTGCTATAGATGGAGGATCCACGGAGATAGTTGTAGCCGATCAAGAGAAGTGGGCGCAAGAGGACCTAAAGGTGTTAGCTGTGTTACAAGGGTCACTTGAAGCTTCAATCTTGGAGGCATATAGCTACTGTGAGACCCCAAAGGCGTTGTGGGAGACGCTTCAAAAAGTGTATGGCAACATCTCCAATCTGAGCAGGGTGTTTGAAGTAAAGAGAGCTATCAACACACTGATGCAAGAAGAGGAGGAGTTCACTAAACACTTGGGAAAGTTCAGGGCCTTGTGGTCTGAACTAGAGATGTTGAGGCCAAATACCAATGATGAGGCTACGCTTATGGAGAGGCGTGGGCAAGACCAAGTGTTTGGTTTTGCTGTTGACACTGAATCCAGTTTACAAGGATGTGATAAAACACATGCTGAGGTCCCCAAAGCTCCCGTCCTTTGATGATGTGTGCGCGCAGCTACAAAAGGAGGATGATTCTCTTGGCCTGTTTGGTGGAAAGGGGGAGATGACCTCGGCGAATCATGTTGAGACAGTCCAAGCAAACAAGGTGGCCTATAAAGGAGATGAGAGGAAGTTTGGTGGCAACTGTGACCACTGCAAGAAGCCAGGGCACAAGAGGAGTCAATGCTGGACCCTCCATCCCCACATCAAGCCAGCCAAATTTGTTAAGGACCGAGAAGGAAGGGCGCATCTCTCAGCTGAAACAAGTGAGGTTGGATCATCAAGAGGAAGCAATGGTGCTGGGGTGAGAGCTGAGGAGAATGATGTCAAAGCTATGGCATCTCAGCACACGTCCTGAAAGTTTAAGAGAAGATTAAGGACCAGAATGAGAGATTATGAAGAGATTAGACTAGAATCATGTTTAGGAGAGTATGAACTTCAAGAGATAAACTCAGAACTGTGTGATTTCTTATTAATGACAAGAGTTACAATATATAGTGTGAGATCATAAGGGTTTTCGAAATCAAAGAGATAAGCTAAGCATGTGAAGTCAACAAGGAGAAGATAAGCTTTCTTTGGACCGGCCAATCAGCTTCTCCACACGCTTGGAGCATCCGGCATCTTGGACCAAGATGCTCTTGCCTTTCCAGCTGTGCCAGCCTGTCAAGCCGCGCCTCTTCTTATCCTCCAACGGTCTGATCCATCAGCCAAAGTCTCTCCTTTCCACATGAGTTACTCGGGTAACTCCTTGTGACCGTGGTCGAGGTTTCACCCATCTGAATGTGTACGGACCGTACGGCCTTGTACGGCCTTGTACGGTCAGGCCATTGTGAACCTCTCCCATCACACCAATGCTTAACACACCCTCTTCAGCCTTAACCCCTTTGTGCTTCACATCTTTATACTCAACTCTTCAACACTCCCCCTCAAGCTTAGCTTTATGAAGTCTAAGCTTGGACACTATGAGATCTTCCTCATTAAAAACCTCACCAAAGAAAACCCATTGGGACAAAACTTTGATGAGGGAAAAAGAGTAAAGACCTCATAGTAAGGGGCTCAGCTCCCAGGTGAAAGATCAATGAGTCCCAACCTGATGTAGATGGACTCCATTGTCTTCATCCTTGCCGCTTTTGTGAACACATCAGCAAGTTGATCCTCACTCCGTGTGTAGCATGGCAGAATCACTCCCAAGACTATCATCTGCCTCACCTTGTGACAATCCACTTCAATATGCTTGGTTTTCTCGTGGAAGACTGAGTTAGAGGCAATGTGAATTGCGGCTTGGTTATCACAATGCATTGTCATTGGCGCCACTTGCTCAATCCCAATGTGCTTCAAGATCCCCTTGATCCATACCAACTCATTAGTGAGCTTCAGCATTGCTCTATACTCTGCCTCCGCACTAGAACATGAGACCACCTTTTGCTTCTTGCTTTTCCAAGTCACAAGGTTCCCTCCAATGAAGGTGCAGTAGCCGGTTGTGGATCTTCTGTCTGCTCTATCTCCAGCCCAATCTGCATCACAGTAGCCAACAACTTCTGTACTCCTATTGCATCCCATCCAGACTCCTTGGCCTGGTGATCCGTTGAGATAGCTCAGCACTCTATCTACCATTCTCCAATGGTGATCCTTTGGAGCTTGCATGTGTTGGCTCACCTGATTCACAGCAAAGCAGATATCAGGACGTGTGATTGTTAGGTAGATTAGCTTACCTACTAGCTTCCTATAAAGCTTAGGGTCATGGAACAGCTTGCTGTCTTCAAGCTCCCCCTCTCTTGGTACTTTGTACCCATCCTCCATTGGCATTTTTGCGGTTTGTCCTCCAAGTTTACCTGCATCTTTCAAAAGATCAAGTGTATATTTTCTTTGGGACATGAATAATCCTTCCTTGGATCTACAAATCTCAATCCCAAGAAAGTATTTCATCTCTCCAAGATCTTTAATCTCAAACACAGATTTGAGATAGTCTTTGGTTTCTTGTATTCCAACCTTATCACTCCCAGTAATGATAATGTCATCAACATAAACCAATAGACAGATGATACCTGAGGTTGTGTTTAGAGTAAACAAGGTATGATCCAGTTCAGACTTCCTGAAGCCTTTTCCATTCAGTGTAGTACTCAGCTTGTGATACCAGGCTCTAGGCGATTGCTTCAATCCATAGATAGCCTTCTTCAATCTTAAGACATTCCCTGGCTTCACAAGATTCTCAAGACCCGGAGGAGGCTGCATATACACCTCATCTTCAAGTTCTCCTTGTAGAAATGCATTCTTCACATCCATTTGCCACAATCCCCATTCAAGGTTAGTGGCAATTGATAAGATGATCCGGATGGTGTGAAGCTTGGCTACTGGAGCAAATGTGTCTATGTAGTCCTCTCCATATGTCTGTGTGAACCCTCTAGCCACAAGCCTTGTTTTCTTCCTATCAACCGTCCCATCTGGTCTATACTTGATTGTAAATATCCATTTACATGAGACTGCCTTCTTCCCTTTAGGTAGCCCACTCTCATACCAGGTTCCATTCTTAACCATTGCATCAGCCTCATCCGCAACTGAGTTTCTCCACTCTTTGTCTTTCATTGCCTCCTCATATGTCCTTGGTATGTAGCTTGCATCCAAACTTGTCATAAAGGCACAATGCTCGTTTGGGAACTCAGCAAATGAACAGACAGCTTGACTAGGATGTGAAACGGCTTGAGCATTGTAATAGACTCTGGTATTGGTCCAGTTAGATGGATCCTTCCTTACTCTCGTACTTCTTCTCAATGGCACTGTCTCCATAATTGGCTCACTGACCACCTCAGGTTCTATAGCCGTTTCATTCAGTACCTCTACCTCTTCCCTTTCTTCAGGTTGTATCTCCATCTGATCTCTTCTTCCTTCAGTTGCATCTTCATTGTGCATCCCTTGTTGATCAGGACTTGAGCTCCCTTCATTCTCATGAGCTGTACAAGACTTGTTTCCCCCTTCATGATCAGCATGGGATGTGTCTTCAGCTTCATTTTGAACTGGTGCTTCTCGCCCTTTTGGATCCTGGGTTGTATTGATCCCAAGACCATCCAAGATCATCCTAAGACTCGCGGCCTTATCAGATGGTTGAGCTAGATCTTCCAGATCTTCCCAGCTCCTTTCTTCATAGTAGCCTTTAGTTTCTATGAACTTAACGTCCCTTGAAACTAAAAGTCTTCTTGTTTGCGGATCAAAGCATTTGTATCCTCTTTGTGTTGTTGAGTACCCCACAAACATGGCTTTGGTACTCTTAGGCTCCAACTTGTTTCTCATGTCTCCTGGAATCAGCACATAACATAGACTTCCGAACACTCTCAAATGACTTAGGAATGGCTTGACCTTATTAAGTACTTCAAATGGTGAGTGATCTTCCAAGACTCTTGTAGGGATTCGGTTGATCAAGTAGCAGGCTGAGATCACAGCATCACTCCAAAATCTCTTTGGGACATTGGTTTGAAACATCATTGATCTTGCAACCTCCATTAGATGTCTGTTCTTTCTCTCAGCCACACCATTTTGTTGTGGAGTGTAAGGACAGCTAGTTTGATGAAGGATTCCATGTAAGGCTAGATGTTGCTTGAAGGCATTGCTTGTATATTCCCCACCATTATCTGATCTGAAAATCTTAAGCTTGGCATTATAATGGTTAGAAACATAAGCTTGAAAGTTTTTAAATGCTTCAAGAACTCTATCCTTAGTTTTAATGAGTGTTATCCAGGTGTATTTGGATTTTTCATCAATGAATGTTACAAAATACTTATAATTTTCCCTAGACAAGCAAGGAGCAGTCCAAACATCAGAATGCACAAGATCAAAGCATTTCTCATAGATAGTAGTTGAGTTTTTAAAGACTGTCTTACAATGTTTGCCCAAGATACATGCTTCACATTCATTATTTTTAAACATGACACCTGGTAACATTAAGCTTAAAGCTCTAACATGTGGATGGCCTAATCTAGCATGCCATAATGCATCATTATTCAAACTGGAAATAGAACTAAACGAGAAACTTGAATTGGAAATGGGAGCTATGTCTTCTAGCATATAAAGCTCTCCTTTGGTAACTCCCTTGCCAATCATCTTTCTTGTGTCAATATCCTGAAACTTCACATCATTAGGACTAAAGATAACATTACAATGTAAATCAGTAGTACATCTTTTAACAGATAATAAATTTGATGTGAATTCAGGCATATAGAAAGCTTTAGACTCCTTATCAAACAGATTTAGATTTCCTATCCCTTTAATTGCAATTCTATCACCATTTGCAATCATCACATTACCACAAGCAGGTTCTATATCCTTAATAAGACTAGTGTCACTAATCATGTGATGAGATGCACCTGAATCTACAATCAAGGGTTTTATCACATGTTTAGCAGCAAGGGTTCTAGGCAAATCATTCAAGCTGTTTAGAAATCTAGATGCATCATTCATCTCACTGTTATGACTTAGATAACCATGAGTTCTATCTATGTATGATGCGGCAAGAGAGTATCCTAGAGGAGTGTTCATACAGTTACCATTCTCCTTGAGAGCTTTGATAAGAGCATCAATGTCTGATCTCCTTATCATCTCACCATCAGTGCTCTTCCCCGGAATGTGCTGAGTGGTTAAGGCCTTCCCCTCACCTTCTCGCATGGCCTGTCCAGCTCCAGATGTTCCAGCTTCACTAGCTCCATCAGATAGATGCGCCCTTGCCTCTCTATCCTTCATGAACTTGGTGGGCTTGAGATGGGGGTGTAGAATCCAGCATTGGCTCCTCTTATGGCCCTGCTTCTTGCAATGATCACACTTCCCTCCAAACCTTCCCTCCTCAGTCCGGTAAGCTGCTTTGTTTGCTTGGATAGCATCAGCTTGATTTGCGAGTGTAAGCTCCCCCTTTCCTCCAAACAACCCAACTGATCCCTCCTCTCTTTGTATCTGCGCACATACATCTTCAATGGAAGGGAGCTTTGGTGATCTCAAGATGTGTTTGATGAGATCATTGTAGACCGGGTTCAAGGTGAGCAACAACCCAAACACTTGATCCTGCTCTCTTCTCTCCATGAGAACATCTTGATCAGTGGTGTTAGGCCTCAGCATCTCTAGCTCAGACCATAAGGCTCTGAACTTTCCCAAGTGTTTAGTAAACTCCACCTCTTCTTGCACAAGCGTGTTGATTGATCCCTTCAACTCAAACACACGGCTCAGATTAGAGATGTTACCATAGACCTTTTGGAGCGTATCCCACAGGTCCTTTGGCGTCTCACAGTAGCTGTAGGCTTCCAAGATTGAAGCTTCAAGTGATCCATGTAGTACCGTAAGCACCTTCAGGTCATCTTGATCCCACTTCTCTTGATCTACCACCATCAGCTCTTGACCGCCTTCTCCTTCTTTAGCAACTGGTTTTGGAGCTCCCTCTGAGATATGGCTCCATAAACCCTTGCTCCCAACTGCCGCCTTCACCAAGCGAGACCACAACAGGTAGTTAGTACCACCCTTCAATGTAACCGCAACCGAGAGAGCCTTGCTCTTGCTTTCTTCCATTCCAAATGCTTAAGACCAACCGTGATTGAAATGAAGCTGAAGATTACTGAGATTTAGAGAAGATTAAGGACCAGAATGAGAGATTATGAAGAGATTAGACTAGAATCATGTTTAGGAGAGTATGAACTTCAAGAGATAAACTCAGAACTGTGTGATTTCTTATTAATGACAAGAGTTACAATATATAGTGTGAGATCATAAGGGTTTTCGAAATCAAAGAGATAAGCTAAGCATGTGAAGTCAACAAGGAGAAGATAAGCTTTCTTTGGACCGGCCAATCAGCTTCTCCACATGCTTGGAGCATCCGGCATCTTGGACCAAGATGCTCTTGCCTTTCCAGCTGTGCCAGCCTGTCAAGCCGCGCCTCTTCTTATCCTCCAACGGTCTGATCCATCAGCCAAAGTCTCTCCTTTCCACATGAGTTACTCGGGTAACTCCTTGTGACCGTGGTCGAGGTTTCACCCATCTGAATGTGTACGGACCGTACGGCCTTGTACGGCCTTGTACGGTCAGGCCATTGTGAACCTCTCCCATCACACCAATGCTTAACACACCCTCTTCAGCCTTAACCCCTTTGTGCTTCACATCTTTATACTCAACTCTTCAACACGTCCGGGAAGAGCAGTATGGAGCATGAGATGATCAGACGTTCTGACATTGATGCCCTCATCAAGGCTCTCAAGGACAATGGTAGTTCCCTTACTCATACTCTAGGATACTCATATGCTGCGTGTAGTATACCTAGGAGTCTTGAAAACATAGAAACTGAACTGGAAATCCCTAGAACATCTATTGCTAGAATTGAATCACCAAGTGGACTTGCTGTTCAAAACATGATTAAACCTTTAATTGTGGATTCTGGTGCCTCTCATCATATGATAAGTGACACTAGTCTTATAAAAGATATAGAACCAACTACTGGTCATGTTATGATTGCAAATGGTGATAGGATAGCAATAAAAGGAATAGGAAATCTGAAACTATTTGATAAGGAGTCTAAAGCTTTCTGTATGCCTGAATTTACATCTAATCTATTATCTGTCAAGAAATGCACTACTGATTTACATTGCAATGTTATCTTTAGTCCTAATGATGTGAAGTTTCAGGATATTGAGAGTCATAATTTGATTGGAAAAGGAGTAACCAAGGGAGATCTCTATATGCTTGAAGACATTGCTCCTGTTTCTAATCTTAGTTACTCGTTTCAATCTGTTTCTGCTTTAAAAAATAATGCATTGTGGCATGCTAGACTAGGCCATCCTCATGTTAGAGCTTTGAACTTAATGTTACCAGGTGTTATGTTTAAAAATAATGAATGTGAAGAATGTATATTGGGTAAACATTGTAGAACGGTTTTCCAAAGGTCTAGTACTATCTATGAAAACTGTTTTGATCTTGTGCATTCTGATGTATGGACTGCTCCGTGTTTATCTAGAGAAAATTATAAGTACTTTGTAACATTCATTGATGAAAAATCTAAATACACCTGGATAACACTCATTAAAACAAAAGATAGTGTGCTTGAAGCATTTAAGAACTTTCAATGCTATGTGACTAACCAATAAAATGCTAAGCTTAAGATTTTCAGATCTGATAATGGTGGTGAGTATACAAGCAGATTATTCAAGCAACACTTAGCTCAGCATGGGATTCTTCACCAAACTAGCTGTCCCTATACACCTCAGCAGAATGGTGTGGCAGAAAGAAAGAACCGACATCTTATGGAAGTTGCTCGGTCCATGATGTTTCAGAGCAATGTTCCTAAGAGGTATTGGAGTGATGCAGTCATGTCTGCGTGCTATCTGATTAATAGGATACCGACCAGAGTGTTGCAAGATCAGTCTCCATTTGAAGTTCTTAACAATATCAAACCATCCCTAAACCACTTGAGAGTGTTTGGGTGTGTAAGCTATGTGATGGTACCGGGAGAGATGAGAAACAAGCTTGAGCCAAAGAGTATAAGAACTATGTTCATTGGATACTCATCATCTCAGAAGGGATACAAGTGTATTGATCCAAAGACAAGAAGAGTACATGTATTTAGAGAAGTAAAGTTCATGGAGGGTAAGGGATACTATGAAGAGCGGAGCTGGGAGGATTTGAAAGATCTATCTCGGGATTCTAATAAGGCTGCAAGCCTTAGAATCATATTGGAAGGTCTTGGGATCAATCTAACCCAGGATCAAGGAGGACGAAACACATCTAGTTCTCCTGAAGCTGAAGAAACATCCCACTCTAATCATGAGAGGGGGAATGAAACTGGAGAAGTAAGCCATCCGGAAGAAGGCTTGAGAGACCCTGATCCGTGTGTGATGATGCAAGATGAAGGGGTTGAGGCAATGGATGAACCAGAACCTGAAGAAAGCTTGCAAGAAGAGGAAGACAATGTGCAACAGCAAGAAGAAACTGAACCAGTCTCAGTCTCATCAATGGATAATGTCTCGGCTGAAGCACCATTAAGGAGAAGCACACGGTTGAAGAAGGATGCTTCCAACTGGGTAAACATGAGAGTGTACTACAATGCCCAGGCTGTGGAGCATCCCTCCCAAGCAGTGTGTTCCTTTGCCCATTTCCCATCTGATCATTGCGCCTTCATGACAAGCTTAGATAAGAGCTTTGTGCCAAGATCATATGAAGAGGCTATGATGCATGAGGAATGGAAGGAGTCAGTTGGAGATGAAGCAAATGCAATAATTAAGAATGACACTTGGTTTGAAAGTGAACTCCCAAAAGGGAAGAGGGCGGTTACAAGTAGATGGATATTCACCATCAAGTACTTGCCAAATGGACAGATTGATAGGAGAAAGACAAGATTGGTGGCTAGAGGATACACTCAAACATATGGAGAGGACTACATAGATACATTTGCTCCTGTTGCTAAGTTACACACCATCAGGATAGTATTATCCTTGGCTGTGAATCTTGAGTGGGATTTGTGGCAGATGGATGTGAAGAATGCATTCCTTCAAGGAGAGTTAGAAGATGAAGTCTATATGTATCCTCCACCAGGCTTAGAAGGACTTGTGAAGCCTGGGAATGTTCTAAGACTAAAGAAGGCTATCTATGGTTTGAAACAATCCCCTAGAGCTTGGTACAACAAACTCAGCACCACTCTGATTGGGCGTGGCTTCAGGAAGTCTGAGTTGGACCACACTCTCTTCACTCTTACTACTTCATCGGGTATCATCTGTCTACTTGTGTATGTTGATGATATCATCATAACAGGTAGTGATAAGATTGGGATAAGAGAAACAAAAGAGTTTCTCAAATCTGTTTTTGAAATCAAAGACTTGGGAGAAATGAAATACTTCCTTGGGATTGAGATATGTAGATCCAAGGAAGGCTTATTCATGTCTCAAAGAAAGTATGCACTTGATCTTTTGAAAGATGCAGGTATGCTAGGAGGAAAGACAGCCAAAATGCCCATGGAGGATGGGTATAAAGTTCCACGTGAGGGGGAGCTTGAGGACAGCAAGCTGTTCCATGATCCCAAGCTTTATAGGAAGCTAGTGGGTAAGCTCATATACTTAACAATCACACGTCCTGATATCTGTTTTGCTGTGAATCAGGTAAGCCAACACATGCAAGTACCAAAGGAACATCATTGGCGTATGGTGGAGAGGCTCTTGATGTATCTGAATGGATCAGCCGGTCTAGGAGTCTGGTTAGGATGCAACAAGAGTACTGAAGTTGTTGGGTACTGTGATGCTGATTGGGCTGGTGATCGAGCTGATAGGATATCAACTACAGGCTACTGCACCTTCATTGGAGGAAATCTAGTGACATGGAAGAGTAAGAAGCAGAAGGTGGTATCTTGCTCAAGTGCTGAGGCTAAATATAGGGCAATGCTGAAGCTCACCAACGAGTTGGTATGGATCAAGGGGATCTTGAAGCATTTAAGAATTGAGCAAGCTACACCTATGACTATGCATTGTGATAACCAAGCCGCCATTCACATAGCCTCCAACTCGGTGTTTCATGAAAGAACCAAGCACATTGAAGTGGATTGTCATAAGGTGAGGCAAATGATAGTCTTGGGAGTGATCCTACCATGCTATACCAGAAGTGAAGATCAATTAGCTGATGTCTTCACCAAAGCTGCAAGGCAAAAGATCATGGAGTCCATCCACATCAGGCTAGGGCTCATTGATCTCACAACAAGTGGCTGAGTCCCCTTAACCATGGGGTCTTTACTCTTTTTCCCTCATCAAGGTTTTGTCCCAATGGGTTTTCTTTGGTGAGGTTTTTAATGAGGAAGATCTCATGGTTTCCAAGCTTGATCAATCATCAAGGTCAAGCTTGAGGGGGAGTGTTGAAATGAGCTGAGTATAAGAAGAGAAGAGAGGAGGAGTTGGAGAACATGAGAGAAGGTTCAGCTTGGGTGAGTTTTGGGAGTGAAGATCGACCAGGCCGTACAAGACCGTACATGGCCGTACAGGCCGTACAGTCTGGACAGACCGTGGTCGACTTTAACTCGTCCAAATGTAACTTATGATCACCCGGGTAAAAGGAAAGTGAAAGAGAAGTTACCTGAGCTTGCACCTATGGATCAGACCGTTGAACAGGAAGAAAAGGAAGTCCAAGACAGGCTGGCACAGCTGTAAAGAAGAAAGGATCTTGTCCAAGATGCCTTGATGCCAAAAGCGTGTAAAGCCTCCCATTGGACAGTTTGAAATGGGCGCTCCTCTTCCCCTTGACTACACATGCTTAAGCCTATCTGATTCTCGCAAACCCTAGTTCTCTCTCCTTGTATATATATCAACTCATGTCATTAATAAAAGATTAGACAGTTTGAGTCATTCTCTCTCTCTTGTTCTTGAGTGTTCATCATGATTCTTCACTAATCTCTTTATAATCCAATCCTATTCTCTTATTCTCTAAATCACTCTAACTCTCTCTATAAATCTTTTATGATCTTGGTCGAGTTCCTCTTGCACGGCATGTAGCCTCTCCCAAACTCATTCCTCCTAAGCCTCACTCTCTTATTAGCAATCCATCTCATCATCTAATGCCTTCTTCTCAACACTCCCCCTCAAGTTTAGCTTTGTGAAAGCCTAAGCTTGGATAGCCATGAGATCTTCCTCATTAAAAACCTCACCAAAGAAAACCCATTGGGACAAAACTTTGATGAGGGAAAAAGAGTAAAGACCTCATGACTTAGGGGATCAGCTCCTTCTCTTCCCAAGATCTATGAGTCCCAATCTGATGTGAATGGACTCCATAGTCTTTTGTCTCGCAGCCTTAGTGAACACATCAGCCAACTGATCTTCACTCCGAGTGTAGCATGGCAGGATGACTCCTAGGATGATCATCTGCCTCACCTTGTGACAATCAACTTCAATGTGCTTGGTTCTCTCATGAAACACCGAGTTGGAGGCAATGTGGATAGCTGCTTGGTTATCACAATGCATTGTCATAGGCGCGGCTTGATCAATCTCCAAATGCTTCAAGATGCCTTTGATCCACACCAGCTCGTTCGTAAGCTTCAGCATAGCTCTATACTCAGCTTCTGCACTTGAGCAAGAGACCACCTTCTGCTTCTTGCTCTTCCACGTAACCAAGTTGCCTCCAATGAATGTGCAATAGCCTGTGGTTGATCTCCTGTCTGCTCTATCACCAGCTCAATCCGCATCACAGTATCCAACCACTTCAGTGCCCCATTGCACCCCATCCATACTCCTTGATCAGGTGAGCCGTTGAGATACATCAAGATTCTCTCCACCATATGCCAATGATGCTCCTTAGGCACTTGCATGTGTTGACTCACCTGATTCACAGCAAAACAAATGTCAGGTCTAGTTATGGAAAGGTAAATCAATTTACCAACTAGTTTTCTATAGAGTTTAGGATCCTGATAAGGTTTGCTGCCTTCAATCTCCCCCTCTCGTGGGACTTTGTAGCCATCCTCCATAGGCATCCTTGCTGTCTTGCCTCCATAAGCACCTGCACCATTCAAAAGATCAAGTGTATACTTCCTTTGAGACATGAATAAACCTTCCTTGGATCTACATATCTCATTTCCAAGGAAGTATTTCATTTCTCCCAAGTCTTTAATCTCAAATGTTGAGATGAGATCACTTTGAGTTGAGATCATGAGATGAAGTGTTGAGTAATGTATGTGAGGAGAGGGTATGAAGTGGTGAAGCATTAGGAAGAAAGGGATTGAGGAGGCTTAGTCCGTACAATCCGTACATGCCGTACATGAGGAGTGGCCGTACAAGTCTTGGGTAACACTCTTCACTATTCAGGATGGTTACTTGTGAAAAGGGTGATGGTAACTATGGAGAGTTACCAGCACTTGATCAGACCGTTGAGAGAAGGATAAGGCCGCGGCTTGACAGGCTGTATGCAGCTGGAAAGGGAAAGCAACCTTATCCATTCATCCCACACATGTGGAGTCTCCCATTGGCTTAGTTTGAAACCGGCGCCTAGCTCTTCCTTGACTTCACATGCTTTGCTTACTTTACCTTTAGGAAAACCCTTGTATCTTCTCCTATATATTTGTAAACTCTTCATTAATGATAATCAGACAGTTCTTGACACCAAAACACTCTCTTAGACTCAAAGGCTCTCAATCATGATCATACACTAAACTCTTAGCTAAACTCGTCCTAAATCACCTCTAGACTCTTTCTAATCTCTTTCTTTCCTTATATCAAACTCAGATTCTCTAAAACTTATATGGTATCAGAGCCAGGTTCATCATAATCTGGGTTTGAGTACTAGAACACTCAAGAACACACCAGCCGCTTAGCTTTCATCCGGGTGATTCTGAAATGGAAAGCAACAAGGCAGTGGTTCCGGTTACTCTCAAGGGGGGTAATACCTTTTGTGGTCTCGTTTGGTGAAGACAGCAGTGGGGAGTAAGGGTTTATGGGGACACATCACACAGAGTGAAGCCCCAAAGCTCATTACTTATGAAGGCGACAAGGAGATTGTCGAGTGCGATGAAGAGAAGTGGGAGCAAGATGATCAGCTGGTGATGTCCATACTCCAACGGTCTCTTGAAGTGTCTATCCTGGAGGCATACAGCTACTGTGAGACAGCAAAGGATCTTTGGGACACGCTAAAGAAGGTTTATGGTAACATCTCAAACTTGAGCCGTGTGTTTGAAGTGAAACGTGCTATCAACAGCTTGACACAGGAGGACATGGAGTTTACTAAGCACCTTGGGAGGTTCAGAGCCTTGTGGTCTGAACTGGAGATGCTGAGGCCAGGCACAACCAACCTAGATGAGCTGGCTGAGAGACGCGAGCAGGACAAGGTGTTTGGGTTGCTGCTCACGCTGAATCCAAGCTACAACAGCCTCATCAAACACATTCTGAGGTCCGGGAAGTTACCTGACCTTGAGGAAGTGTGTGCACAAGTTCAGAAGGAGGAAGGTTCTATCGGTCTCTTTGGAGGGAAAGGAGAGATCACACTTGCAAACCAAGCTGAGGTTCCGCAAGCAAACCGTGATCATTGCAAGAGACAAGGTCACAAGAAGAACCAGTGCTGGATCTTGCATCCTCATCTGAAGCCGGCCAAGTTCTCAAGAGAGAAAGATGGGAGAGCCAATGTCTCGTATGCTGGAAGTGAGCCGGGAAGTTCAAGTGTTGCTGGGAGCTCAGGCCAAGCTGGAGAGGGCGGGACACGTGAGCCTGGAGATAGCAAGGCCCTGGTGACTTACACACCTCAGCCAAGCCTTCAGAACAACCGTGAGAACGAGTACCTAAGGAGATCAGACCTTGACTCCCTCATCAAAATGCTAAAGGAGAATGGTAACACACTTGGTACTCTTGGTTACTCCTTTGGTGCATTATATGAATCGTGTAGTATTGCTAGAGAACCTGATCATTCAAGCATTGCTTATAAACCTACTAGCATACTAGGACAGTCTCATATTGCACACAATCTGTTTAAACCATTGGTAGTTGATTCAGGAGCATCTCATCATATGATTAGTGATACTAGTTTGATTAGAGACATTGAACCTACAAATGGACATGTCATGATTGCAAATGGAGATAAAATCCCAATTAGAGGAATTGGCAAGCTAAAATTGTTTGATAAAGACTCTAAAGCATTTTATATGCCTGACTTCACATCAAATCTATTATCTGTAAAGAAGTGTACTACAGATCTTAATTGCAATGTTATATTCAGTCCTAATGATGTGAAGTTTCAGGATATTGAGAGCAGCCAATTGATTGGAAAAGGAGTTACCAAGGGAGATTTATATTTACTTGAAGAACTAGCTCCTGTTTCTGATTACTTATGCTCATTTACTTCTGCTTCTATGATGAATAAAAATGCATTGTGGCATGCTAGACTAGGTCATCCCCATGTTAGGGCTTTAAACTTAATGTTACCAGGTGTGGTATTTGAAAATAAGGATTGTGAAGCTTGCATTTTAGGCAAGCATTGTAAAACTGTGTTTCCCATTTCATCTACTGTTTATGACAAGTGCTTTGATCTAATTCACTCTGATGTTTGGACTGCTCCTTGCTTGTCTAGGGATAGTTTTAAATACTTTGTCACATTCATAGATGAAAAATCGAAATACACCTGGATAACACTTATTCAAACCAAAGATAGGGTGCTTGAAGCTTTTAAAAATTTTCAAAACTATGTGACTAACCATTACAATGCCAAGATTAAAATTTTGAGATCAGATAATGGTGGGGAATACACTGGTCAAGCCTTCAAGCAACATCTAGCGCAACATGGGATACTACACCAAACGAGTTGTCCTTATACTCCTCAGCAAAATGGAGTGGCTGAGAGAAAGAATAGGCATCTCATGGAGGTGGCAAGGTCAATGATGTTTCAAGGAAATGTCCCTAAAAGGTTTTGGAGTGATGCTGTGGCTACATCGTGTTATCTAATCAACCGGATCCCAACTAAGATTCTACATGATCAGTCCCCTTTTGAAGCCTTGAACAAGTACAAGCCATCATTGGAGCATATGCGAATCTTTGGATGTCTATGCTTTGTCCTTAGGCCAAAAGAGTTGAGAAACAAGCTTGAAGCAACCAGCACAAGAGCTATGTTTGTTGGCTACTCTACTACTCAAAAGGGTTACAAGTGCTATGATCCTACTACTCGAAGAGTTCTAGTCTCTAGAGATGTAAAGTTCATTGAAGCTAAGGGGTTCTATGAGGAAAAGAATCAAGATGAGCTGCTAGAATTGACAAGAGAGTCAGATAGAGCGGCCAGCCTTAGAAGTATTCTAGAGGGGCTTGGGATACATACTACCCAGGATCCGAAGGAGAGACGCAGTACAACAACCACACAACCTACCGAGGCATCAAACTTAGATCATGGGGGGGAAAACACACCTGAACCAGCTGAAGTACATGTTGAAAGCCATGATCAAGAAGGCTCAGGTGATCATGATCAAAGTATGATGCAGGAAGATACGGAGGTACCAAGCCAAGATCAAGAGGAGGAAACTAATGCAACTACAACTGAACCTGAATCAGAGCCGGCGGTGCAGCCATTGAGAAGAAGCACCAGAGTGAGAAAGGATAGTTCCAACTGGGTAAACACGAGAGTGTACTACAATGCCCAGGCTGTGGAACATCCCTCTCAAGCTGTGTGTTCCTTTGCTCATTATCCAGAAGAACATTGTGCCTTTATGGTAAGCTTAGATGAGAGCCATGTACCAAAGTCATATGAGGAAGCCATGAAGGACAAGGAGTGGAGGGAATCAGTGGGAGCTGAATCCAATGCAATGATCAAGAATGACACTTGGTATGAGAGTGAGTTACCTAAAGGAAAGAGAGCAGTGTCTAGTAGATGGATCTTCACAATCAAGTACCTAGCAAATGGACAGATTGATAGAAAGAAGACTCGCTTGGTTGCAAGAGGATTCACTCAAACATATGGAGAGGATTATATAGACACATTTGCGCCAGTTGCTAAGCTACATACCATCAGGATTGTCCTATCACTTGCGGTGAATCTTGAGTGGGGCTTGTGGCAAATGGATGTAAAGAATGCATTCCTACAAGGAGAACTAGAAGATGAAGTGTATATGTTACCTCCTCCTGGTCTAGAGCACTTGGTGAAGAAAGGGAATGTTCTCAGACTAAAGAAAGCTATCTATGGTCTGAAACAATCACCAAGGGCATGGTACAACAAGTTGAGCACAACTCTGAATGGAAGAGGCTTTAGGAAGTCAGAGCTTGATCATACTCTCTTTACACTCAACACACCTTCAGGTATTGTCGTTCTACTTGTGTATGTA
Source organism: Brassica napus (assembly GCF_020379485.1). NCBI lineage: Eukaryota > Viridiplantae > Streptophyta > Magnoliopsida > Brassicales > Brassicaceae > Brassica > Brassica napus. The sequence goes on from NW_026014890.1 coordinate 58,479, forward strand.
GATGACATCATTATAACAGGTAGTGATAAAGAAGAGATACAAGCCACTAAAGACTTTCTTAAATCTGTTTTTGAGATTAAAGACTTGGGAGAGATGAAATACTTCCTTGGGATTGAGATATGTAGATCCAAGGAAGGTTTGTTTCTATCCCAAAGAAAGTATACACTTGATCTGTTGAAAGATGCAGGTAAGCTTGATGGAAAGACGGCCAAGACTCCCTTGGAAGATGGATACAAGGTTCCACGTGAGGGGGAGATTGAAGACAGTCCACCATTCAAGGATGCAAAGCTTTATAGAAAGCTAGTGGGTAAGCTCATATACCTAACCATCACACGTCCTGATATTTGTTTTGCTGTGAACCAGGTGAGTCAGCATATGCAAGTTCCAAAAGAACATCATTGGGGAATGGTGAACCGGCTCTTGATGTATCTTAATGGCTCAGCGGATCAAGGAGTGTGGATGGGGTGTAATGGGAGTACTGAAGTTGTAGGCTACTGTGATGCGGATTGGGCAGGAGATAGAGCAGATAGAAGGTCCACAACCGGCTACTGCACATTCATTGGAGGGAACTTAGTAACTTGGAAGAGTAAGAAGCAGAAGGTGGTCTCATGCTCAAGTGCTGAAGCTGAATACCGAGCCATGCTGAAGCTGACTAATGAGCTTGTATGGATCAAAGGGATACTGAAGCACTTGGAGATTATTCAATCCACTCCAATGACCATGCATTGTGACAACCAGGCTGCTATACACATTGCCACCAACTCAGTCTTCCATGAGAGAACCAAGCACATTGAAGTAGATTGTCACAAGGTGAGGCAAATGATTCTTCTTGGAGTCATCTTACCATGTTACACGAGAAGTGAAGATCAGCTAGCAGATGTGTTCACAAAGGCAGCAAGGCAGAAGACAATTGAGTCCATTCATAGCCGGCTAGGACTCATTGATCTCACGAGAAGGAGCTAAGCCCCTTAGCTATGAGGTCTTTACTCTTTTTCCCTTATCAAAGTTTTGTCCCAATGGGTTTTCTTTGGTGAGGTTTTTAATGAGGAAGATCTCATGGCTATCCAAGCTTAGACTTTCACAAAGCTAAGCTTGAGGGGGAGTGTTGAGATGAGATCACTTTGAGATGAGATCATGAGATGAAGTGTTGAGTAATGTATGTGAGGAGAGGGTATGAAGTGGTGAAGCATTAGGAAGAAAGGGATTGAGGAGGCTTAGTCCGTACAATCCGTACAGGCCGTACATGAGGAGTGGCCGTACAAGTCTTGGGTAACACTCTTCACTATTCAGGATGGTTACTTGTGAAAAGGGTGATGGTAACTATGGAGAGTTACCAGCACTTGATCAGACCGTTGAGAGAAGGATAAGGCCGCGGCTTGACAGGCTGTATGCAGCTGGAAAGGGAAAGCAACCTTATCCATTCATCCCACACATGTGGAGTCTCCCATTGGCTTAGTTTGAAAAAGACACCTAGCTCTTCCTTGACTTCACATGCTTTGCTTACTTTACCTTTAGGAAAACCCTTGTATCTTCTCCTATATATTTGTAAACTCTTCATTAATGATAATCAGACAGTTCTTGACACCAAAACACTCTCTTAGACTCAAAGGCTCTCAATCATGATCATACACTAAACTCTTAGCTAAACTCGTCCTAAATCACCTCTAGACTCTTTCTAATCTCTTTCTTTCCTTATATCAAACTCAGATTCTCTAAAACTTATATCAAACATGGACTTAAGAAACTCCTTGGTTGCTATGATACCTTCCTTATCACTTCCTGTGATATTGATATCATCAACATACACAAGGAGTGCAATCATACCTGAGGGAGTAGTGAGAGTGAAGAGGGTGTGATCCAACTCAGACTTCTTGAAGCCTCGGCCATTCAGAGTAGTGCTCAGCTTGTTGTACCAAACTCTTGGTGATTGTTTCAACCCATAGATAGCTTTCTTCAGTCTCAACACATTCCCTCTCTTCACCAAGTGTTCCAAGCCTGGAGGTGGATGCATATACACTTCATCCTCAAGTTCTCCTTGTAGAAAAGCATTCTTCACATCCATTTTCCATAAGCCCCATCCAAGGTTTACAGCCAAGCTTAATACAATCCTGATTGTGTGTAGTTTGGCTACTGGTGCAAAGGTCTCAATGTAATCTTCTCCATAAGTTTGAGTAAAACCTCTTGCAACCAGTCTTGGCTTCTTCCTCTCAACCTTTCCATCAGCCTTATACTTGATTGTGAAGATCCATCTACTAGTAACTGCCTTTTTTCCTTTTGGTAACTCACTCTCATACCATGTATCATTCTGGATCATAGCTCCTGCCTCAGCTCCAACTGATTCCTTCCATTCTTTATCCATCATTGCCTCTTCATAGCTTCTTGGAATGTAGTTCTCATCCAAGTTTACCATAAAAGCACAATGTTCTTCAGGGTATTGAGCAAAGGAACACACAGCTTGAGAAGGATGCTCCACAGCCTGGGCATTGTAGTACACTCTCGTGCTTACCCAGTTGGAAGCATCTCTCCTAATCCGTGTGTTAGGTTTTCAGAGCTCAGGCTGTGTGTGTGAGAAGAAGCCACTAAGGGCGAAATGAGAGCTTGAACTGAAGAGAGAAAGGTCTGATGAAAACAGTATGAACTTGGACAGAAACAAGAGATTTTGAGAGATTAAGAGATTTAAGTATAAGAAAGGGAGAGATTAAGGGATTCTTATCCAAGAACACACTTTGTATTATGAAGGAGGAGGGGAAATCCCCCTCTCTCTCTTGAGAGACACAAAAACGTCCATACATAGCTTATTTATAAGCTTTACACATTGCAAACTCATAAACCCTTAATCTAATGGATGGAAATGACTGAATTGAAATGGATGGCTAGGATGGAGTCTGGTGGGTTGCTGAGGACGTGATGGATGCTGATTGGTTGATTCAAACTGGTCAAAGCAAGGGCTGGCTCCTGATTGGTTCCCTTAAGGCTCCCATGAACCTTATTCACAAAGATGGCTAGATACATGGTCAAGGCTGCTTTTCCTTTACAGCTCAAAGACAGCCTGTCATTGACCACGCCCTAGCTCTCCCTTATCCACAAACAGTCACAAGATAACTCAGGTTTGTCTTCTCTTGCGCCCTAAGTTTGCACAGCTTCATTTCAGGTTGATCCGGAACAAGTACGGTCGATGGTACGGACCGCCTGTCCGTACCTCTCCCTATTTTTGCACTAACTCCCAATCTTCTCAAATGGTTGAGTCTGAACATGATCTTGGTCGCCCTAAGTTCGTACGGTCCGTACCATCCGTACCGATGCTCGACCCTATTTCTGCACCATCACCCAACTGACTCTAAATGGTGTCTAAGTATGTCTAAGTCCCTCCTGGACTTGACCCTAACTTTGCACACCTCATTTGGATACTTCTGGACACTCCTGAACACTCCTAAAGCCTTGATAGACAATCTCCGGAGGTCTTGCCCTATTCTTGCTCAAGACCCAAACTCAACCCAACTCCTCCATTGGCTCCATTTCTTTCTTCAAGTCAACACTCCCCCTCAAGCTTGACTCTAGGTGATCCTAAGCCAAGCTTGGAACCTTGAAGAACTCCCTCATTAAAAACCTCACCAAGGAAACCCTTTGGGACAAAACCTTGATGAGGGAAAAAGAGTAGAGCCTTCTGTTGAGATGAGGTGATGAAGAGTTGATACATGGATAGAGGAAGAGTATTGGGGCAGATGGTAACTTTGGAGTTTTACCACAGTAACTTTAGTTTTACTGTGGTAACTAAGTTAAAGGCTTAGGAAGTTACCTTGGATCACTTTGGTGAGGAGAAGCACGCCCAAGAGGAGTATGGATAAGGGAGGAGCTGTTTGGATAAGGTCTGGTCATAGTTGGAAAGGTAAAGCTACTTTACAGCCTGTCAAAGCATGTGAAGCCTCTCAGCAGCCAGCTAGCCTTGACTTCACATGCTTTGAGTCCCATTTCGAAATCCCCTTTGTATCAGCCTTATCTCTTCATTTATAACTTGTATCTGAGACATTAAATCAATTAATAGAGTTTTGAGTATTCTCTCTATTCTCTCTCTACTTATTCTCTTAATCTCTTTAATCTTACACAAAACATTCTGATTGTTCTTAAACACACTCTAATACACAAAAGTGTATATGGTATCAGAGCCAGGTTATTAAAAGGGTGGGAGTGTGTTATTCTTGTTTTTAAAAATCTGGGTTTGCGTTCTTGAGCTGTTCTTGGTGTTCTTGAGTGTTCTTGGTGGTTTTTGAGCTATGTTCTTCATCTGATGGGTTTGATTGAGGGCATCTGATGGAATCAAACGACTTTAGCAGAGAGATGAAGACAAGATCAAGTTATCAAGTGAAGAAAGGGAGAGAAAACGAGTGGATCTGGTCAGATTGGGTGAAAACAGTTTTTGGAAGCTTTGGGATTTGGAGTAATCAGATAAAGGAAGAACCTTTAAAGGAGTTGGTTATTTTTGAAGATGAAGCTGTTCAAGAGATCACTAGAAAGAGTGGGATTGAAGCAGCTAGTGAAGAAAGGTCCAAACTTGTGAAGGGCAGTGAGGACAAGAGAGTGATCCGTGACTGGAAACAAGGAAAGGATGAGCTTTATCAGCTTGTGGGAAGGCTGAAAGAAGTGTGGCTGGAGCTTACAGCAAGGCCAGAGGTAATTCAAGAAAGGAGAGAACAAGATGTTATCTTTAACTTTCTTGTGAATGAGATGTGTGAGCTTGTTCAATACATTTGTGATGTGTATGAGAAGAACAAGAAGTCAATTCAGTGGAAGGGTGTTACAAACTGTAAGAAGGGAAGGTTGAGAAAGCTTTCCAAAGTATGGTTCATGAGGAGAAAGGCTTGGAGGAAGGACAGTGAGTCTGGTTATCTGAGTGACAAGATGAGCTTGAAGATGATCAAGGAGGCTGCGCAACTAGTGGTGAGAGGAGAGTGTTCTTACTCAGCCTACATGGGTGAATCAGTAGAAGACAGTGTGGTGTTAAGAGAGCAGAAGAAAGAGGGTGGAGCTGATGATTGCATCACCAGGAAGGAGTGGAGAGTGTTCATGGAACATGTACAAGCTTTAGCAGCAAGCAAGAAACATGGTGTACAATCCGGAGCTCCTAAACCCATTGTGATTGATTCTGGAGCAAGCCATCATATGATCAGTGATAGGAGACTTATAAGTGAGATCAAGGCTGCAACAGGGAGTGTTATGATAGCTAATGGTGCTATGATCCCAATAGAAGGAGTGGGAAAGCTCAAACTGTTTGAGAAGGACACAACTGCCTTCTACATGCCCGGTTCACTTCAAATCTGTTATCTGTGAAGAAAGCTACCATTGATCTTGATTGTCAAGTAGTATTCAGACCTGATGAAGTGGAGTTTCAAGATTTGAAGACTGGGAGAGTTATTGGCAGAGGGGACAGCAAGAACCAGCTATACCATCTTCAAATGGCTAAGAATTCTAAACCCTTTGATTATGTGTGCTTAAGTAGTGCTGTTGATAGGTGTGATAGTATGACTTGGCATGCTAGATTGGGACATCCTCATGCTCGTGCAATTGAATTGATCATGCCTAATATGTCATTTAATCACTTGGAGTGTGAGGTTTGCATATTAGGAAAGCATTGTAGGACTGTGTTCCCAACTTCTGAGACTCCTTATGAGCATTGTTTTGAATTGATCCACTCGGATGTGTGGACATCTCCATGTGTGTCTAGGGACAGCCAAAAATACTTTGTGACATTCATTGATGAGAAGTCAAAGTATACTTGGCTCACATTGCTTCCATCTAAAGATAGGGTGTTAGAAGCTTTTATAAACTTCCAAGCTTATGTTACTAATCAGTACAATGCTACTGTGAAGGTACTGAGATCAGACAATGGAGGTGAATACATCAGCAATGCCTTCAAGAGTCATCTAGCCAAGCATGGGATTGTGCATCAGACTAGCTGCCCTTATACACCACAGCAGAATGGTGTAGCTGAGAGGAAGAACATGCACTTGATGGAGGTTGCTAGATCAATGATGTTTCATGCAAATGTCCCAAAACGTTTTTGGAGTGATGCTGTGCAGACTGCTTGCTATCTCATCAACCGGGTTCCAACCAAGATATTGAAGAATCTGTCTCCATTTGAAGTGTTGAACAAGAGCAAACCTTTCATTGATCACCTACGTGTCTTTGGGTGTGTGTGCTATGTCATGGTTCCAGGAGAGCAGAGAAACAAGCTGGAGGCAAAGAGTACTAAGGCTATGTTCATTGGTTACTCTATCACTCAAAAGGGATACAAGTGCTATGATCCTGAAGCAAGGAGGGTGATGGTATCTAGAGAAGTGAAGTTTGTTGAAACAAAAGGGTATTATGAAGAAAAGAAGTGGGAGGATCTGAAGGATTTATCTCAAGCTCCCTCTAATAAGGCAACAATACTGAGAGTGTTGTTGGAGAAGCTTGGGATAAGTTTATCCCAGGATCAGGAACAAGGGAGGAGAGAGCCTTCTAATCAAGCTGGAGAAGCTGGAAGGACAACTCCTCTTGATCATGAGAGGGGGAATGGATCTGAATCAGGTGAGCAAGAGCAAAACCAAGAAGATTCAGGTCATCATAATCAAGAGGATGATGCTCAGTCTAGTGGAGATGGGCAAGGAGAGTCTACTGGTTCAGGGGAGAGTGTGGCTCAGTCTACTGGTTCAGATGAGAGTGTGGCTCAGTCTACTGGTTCAGAGGAGAGTGGAGCTCAGTCTAGTGAAGGTGTGCAGCAAGAAGCACAAGAAGAAGAACAAGTTCAGGTTTTGCGGAGAAGCACAAGGATAAAGAGGGATGCTTCCAACTGGGTAAACACGAGAGTGTACTACAATGCTCAGGCTGTGGAGCATCCTTCTCAAGCCGTGTGTTCCTTTGCAGAATATCCAGAAGAGCACATGGTGTTTATGTGTAACTTGGATGAGAGTGAGATACCAAGATCTTATGAAGAAGCTATGAAGCACAAGGTTTGGAGAGATTCAGTAGGAGATGAAAGGGATGCAATGATCAGGAATGACACTTGGTATGAGAGTGAGTTACCTAGAGGGAAGAAGGCAGTTTCAAGCAGATGGATCTTCACCATCAAATATCTTGCAAATGGGGAGATAGATAGGCACAAGACCAGGCTGGTTGCAAGAGGATTTACACAGACTTATGGAGAAGATTACATTGATACTTTTGCACCAGTGGCCAAGCTTCACACAATTCGAATTGTGTTATCCATTGCAACAAACTTGGAGTGGGATTTGTGGCAGATGGATGTGAAGAATGCTTTCCTGCAAGGTGAGCTAGAAGATGAGGTATATATGCTTCCTCCTCCTGGTCTTGAGCATCTAGCGAAGCCAGGAAATGTTTTGAGATTGAAGAAAGCTATATATGGGTTGAAGCAATCTCCTAGAGCCTGCTACAGGAAGCTGAGTACAACACTCAATGAGAGAGGGTTCAGGAAGTCTGAACTAGATCACACACTCTTCACACTGGTCGGACCATCAGGGATCATTGTGATTCTAGTGTATGTGGATGATTTGATTATCACAGGAAGTGATAAGGCTGGGATTAAAGCCACTAAAGAGTTTCTCAGGTCAGTATTGATATCAAAGACTTGGGAGAGATGAAGTATTTCTTGGGGATTGAGATATGCAGATCAAAGGAGGGTTTGTTCATGTCTCAAAGGAAGTATGCAATGGATATGCTGAAGGAAACTGATGTGATTGGAGGAAAGATAGCTAAGACACCTCTTGAGGAGGGGTATAAGGTCTTGCGTGAGGGGGAGGTTGAAGAGAACCAGTTGTTTGAGGATGCTAAGCTGTATAGGAGGATGGATGGAAAGCTGATCTACTTGACGATTACAAGACCTGATATATGCTTTGCAGTGAATCAAGTGAGCCAGCATATGCAGGCACCAAAGGTTCATCATTGGAAGATGGTTGATAGGATACTGAGGTATTTGAGTGGCACGTCTGGTCAAGGAGTTTGGATGTGTTGTAATGGCAGTACAGAAGTGGTTGGATATTGTGATGCTGATTGGGCAGGAGATAGAGTGGACAGGAGATCAACTACTGGGTATTGTACATTCATTGGAGGGAACTTGGTCACTTGGAAGAGTAAGAAGCAGAAGGTTATCTCCTGTTCAAGTGCTGAAGCTGAGTATAGAGCCATGTTGAAGATGACAAACGAGTTGGTGTGGATCAAGGGGATCTTAAAGCATTTGGAGATTGAGCAGAGTACTCCTATGACAATGCATTGCGACAATCAAGCAGCTATCCACATTGCTTCTAACTCAGTCTTTCATGAGAGGACGAAGCATATAGAAGTTGATTGCCACAAGGTAAGGCAGATGATTATACTTGGAGTGATATTGCCATGTCATACAAGAAGTGAAGATCAGCTTGCAGATGTGTTTACTAAGGCAGCGAGATTAAAGACGATGGAGTCCATACTATCAAGACTTGGACTCATTGATCTTACTCCTAGGAGCTGAGCCCCTTAACCATGGAGTCTCCACTCTTTTTCCCTCATCAAGGTTTTATCCCATTGGGTTTTCCTTGGTGAGGTTTTTAATGAGGGAGGTCTTCATGGTTTCCAAGCTTGACTTGTTCTACATGGTCAAGCTTGAGGGGGAGTATTGAGATGAGGTGATGAAGAGTTGATACATGGATAGAGGAAGAGTATTGGGGCAGATGGTAACTTTGGAGTTTTACCACAGTAACTTTAGTTTTACTGTGGTAACTAAGTTAAAGGCTTAGGAAGTTACCTTGGATCACTTTGGTGAGGAGAAGCACGCCCAAGAGGAGTATGGATAAGGGAGGAGCTGTTTGGATAAGGTCTGGTCATAGTTGGAAAGGTAAAGCTACTTTACAGCCTGTCCAAGCATGTGAAGCCTCTCAGCAGCCAGCTAGCCTTGACTTCACATGCTTTGAGTCCCATTTCGAAATCCCCTTTGTATCAGCCTTATCTCTTCATTTATAACTTGTATCTGAGACATTAAATCAATTAATGGAGTTTTGAGTATTCTCTCTATTCTCTCTCTACTTATTCTCTTAATCTCTTTAATCTTACACAAAACATTCTGATTGTTCTTAAACACACTCTAATACACAAAAGTGTATACCTTCAAGGCCTAGGGATTGGCCAGTGAGCCTATGTGCCTTAGTATCACTGAGGTTTAGGCACATAGGCTCTGGATCACGGCCTCTTCACTTCACCACACCTTCTTAGACTCTTCTATAGAACCGGCTTAGTGTCTCTTCCTTTCACCTGACTTCATGCCATCTTGAAAGGCTAGGAACGACCTGATCCTCTCCATTGAGTCTCCAAGTAAGGTACCTGATACATCATTCCACAAGTGTATCAGTTCTCTAGAGATAAACCTATCATGAATGTATATAAAGAGATTGATCAGGTTTACTCCCTTGTTTAAATGTTGAGGAGTGGCTGCTCTTCACACACCACTTGAATCCCTCACTTGCTGAGCTTAACAGCTCCTTCTCTTATCATGCAAGCTCATCCACAGTCCCCCTCAAGCTTGAGACCGAGTATAGGAAAGGTCCAAGCTTGATAGTGAGCGCATGTTAGCTCCATGATAAGCCTTGTGGAGAGCACCTCCATCTCTTTCAGACTTGATGCTTGAATCTTCCACTACATCACCATTGCACTGAGGAGATACCTCAGCCCACTCTCCAAGCATCTCACACTAGCTTGTTGAGTGACTTTCTTCTTCCCTCCACTTCGGCTGGATCACTCCATGATCAGCTTGCAATGGCCTTGACTAACACAGGTCATTGAGCAACAGGATCATCAGGTGGCTCACTTTGCTCCCCTCCTCAAGCTTGGATTGAGTATGGGTCCAAGCTTGAAGTGAGCCTCAATGAGCCTTAAGATCAGGAGCGCAACATCTCATAGAGTGCGCTTCAACCACTGATCAACCCTTCCCTTTATCTCCAGTGCCTTCTGGTCACCGGTCTCCTCTAGACTTAGGTGATGACCACTCGCCTTGTGTATCCACACACACCCACAGCGACCATTCCCAATGGGTAAAGTCTTCCTCTTCTGCTCGGATTGGTGATGGACAGGGAGCACATCTTGTGAACCTGAAACATCACTCAAACTCCAGCAAAGATAAGACACAAGCATTGGGATCAATCCTTGACTAATCATCAAGTTTGATCTCCAACGTCACAAGCTATGCAACAGATTGAAACAAGCATTATCAAGTTCACATCTTTGCAAGCAATCTCTCTAAGTACAAGCAAGATCAAATCAGATTCAAGACAAGCTACTTAGGCAATCAACCCTGCCTTAATCCGCAATCATAGACATCCATCTATGTGCTCAATGTTAAGGCAGCAACAAGATGACAATATGCTGTGACCTTAATCAGTTTCTAGCTCATGTATGCAACAAGATCAGCCAATGCTTTCTATTATCCTAACACACATCACTTATAACTGAGGCAAAGCAATATTAATCATCAATCAACATCAGACAATGCAAAACCTTAAGTGATTTCAGTTTAATGAAAGCTAATAGGATTTAGACAGTTTCTAACATCCTAGCACAATCATAACCAAACCGGGTAAGCATTTTATTTCTCAACATCAAACAAGACTCTTAAAGCATCCTGGGACTGAACTAGACAATACAATATAGCATTTCATATCAAGAACCCACGGATTGCAACACTACACAACACAACACACAACCAGTTTCAATCACAAGCTCATATCAAGAAGGTTTAGGATTAGCTTACAACCAAGGAACCTGAGCTGGTTCCTTGAGCCTCCTTGGTTATAGGTCACGAATCTGATGGGTAAGAGAGCTGGATCGACACCCAACACCCTCTCCTTGTGTTCATAACCTTCTCCTTGAAACCACAACTCAAAAGGCTCCACCTTTCTTCACAGCTCCAAGTCACCAACTTCAGGAACAAAGGGAAAGCTTTCTTCTTGAATGGTTTCAGCTTGGACCAGAGTTCAGACACACCTTTAATGGACTGGAGAGAGGAGGCACGACCATGATAAACCTCCTTGGCTTCATACACCTTCTTCTTGAAGAGAGAGAACCAAAAGGACAGATCTTCAATGGCTTGGATTTGAGATGAGACTAGGCTTGTGATGTATATGCGGAAGCTGGAACCAAGTTCTGATGAACCTGGCTCTGATACCATGTTAGGTTTCAGAGCTCAGGCTGTGTGTGTGAGAAGAAGCCACTAAGGGCGAAATGAGAGCTTGAACTGAAGAGAGAAAGGTCTGATGAAAACAGTATGAACTTGGACATAAACAAGAGATTTTGAGAGATTAAGAGATTTAAGTATAAGAAAGGGAGAGATTAAGGGATTCTTATCCAAGAACACACTTTGTATTATGAAGGAGGAGGGGAAATCCCCCTCTGTCTCTTGAGAGACACAAAAACGTCCATACATAGCTTATTTATAAGCTTACACATTGCAAACTCATAAACCCTTAATCTAATGGATAGAAATGACTGAATTGAAATGGATGGCTAGGATGGAGTCTGGTGGGTTGCTGAGGACGTGATGGATGCTGATTGGTTGATTCAAACTGGTCAAAGCAAGGGCTGGCTCCTGATTGGTTCCCTTAAGGCTCCCATGAACCTTATTCACAAAGATGGCTAGATACATGGTCAAGGCTGCTTTTCCTTTACAGCTCAAAGACAGCCTGTCATTGACCACGCCCTAGCTCTCCCTCATCCACAAACAGTCACAAGATAACTCAGGTTTGTCTTCTCTTGCGCCCTAAGTTTCCACAGCTTCATTTCAGGTTGATCCGGAACAAGTACGGTCGATGGTACGGACCGCCTGTCCGTACCTCTCCCTATTTTTGCACCAACTCCCAATCTTCTCAAATGGTTGAGTCTGAACATGATCTTGGTCGCCCTAAGTTCGTACGGTCCGTACTATCCGTACCGATGCTCGACCCTATTTCTGCACCATCACCCAACTGACTCCAAATGGTGTCTAAGTATGTCTAAGTCCCTCCTGGACTTGACCCTAACTTTGCACACCTCATTTGGATACTTCTGGACACTCTGAACACTCCTAAAGCCTTGATAGACAATCTCCGGAGGTCTTGCCCTATTCTTGCTCAAGACCCAAAACTCAACCCAACTCCTCCATTGGCTCCATTTCTTTCTTCAAGTCAACACCGTGTGCTTCTTCTCAATGCTGGTTCCGGTTGTTCCACTTGCACTTGTGATTCTTCTCCACTTTCTTGTGGTACAGAAGTAGACACTTCAACTGCCTCTTCTTCTCCTAGCTGACTTGCTTCAGCTCCATCTTGCTGTTCACTTACTTCCACATCTTGATCATGTGTACCAGATACTCCACTACTCTCTTGAGTTGTCTCTGGTTCACTCCTTTCCCCCCCATGATCAGAAGTGGGAGTGCTGAACTTCCACCATTTGGTGGTTGAGATCCTGGGTACTGCCAGGTCCTTGCTGATCTTGTCTCACCTTGACCCCAATACTTTCTAAGATGATCCGCAAAGTAGTGGCTCTCTCCGAGGTAAGATCCTCAAGTCTTCTTTGTTTTGCTCCTCATAGTATCCTCTCTCTTCAACAAACTTCACATCCCTTGATACCAGCACCCTTCTTGTGTCTGGATCATAACACTTGTATCCCTTTTGAGTTGTAGAGTAGCCAATAAACATTGCCTTTGTACTCCTAGCTGCAAGATGTTTCTCAACTCCCCGGGTATCAAAACATAACATAAACACCCAAGATCCTTATATGTTCTAATGAGGGTTTATGCTTGTTGAGAACCTCAAATGGTGACTGTCCTTTCAGGATCAGTGTGGGAGTCCTGTTGATTAGATAGCAGGCTGTGGCTACTGCATCACTCCAAAACTTCTTAGGTACATTAGCTTGAAACATCATTGATCTTGCAACTTCCATAAGGTGCCTATTCTTCCTCTCAGCCACACCATTCTGTTGTGGAGTGTAGGGACAGCTTGTTTGATGAAGAATTCCATACTGAGATAAGTGTTGCTTGAAAGCTTGTCCAATGTATTCTCCTCCATTATCTGACCTGAAAATCTTAATCTTGGCTTGATAATGGTTAGTTACATAGGATTGAAAGTTTTTAAATGCATCAAGCACCCTATCTTTAGTTGGAATTAAGGTTAACCAGGTGTATTTAGATTTTTCATCAATGAATGAGACATAATACTTATGGTTCTCTCTAGATAAACAAAGAGCAGTCCATACATCAGAGTGAATAAGATCAAAGCAATTCTCATAAACCGTAGATGAGTTTGGAAATACAGTCTACAATGCTTGCCTAAAATACAAGCTTCACAATCATTGTTTTCAAAAGAAACACCTGGCAACATCAGTTTTAAAGCCTTATTATGAAGGTGTCCTAGTCTAGCATGCCACAATGCATTCTTATTTAAACTAGGAACAGAAGCAGTAGTAAAAGAGCAGCTAATGTCAGAAACAGGAGCAAGATCTTCAAGCAAATATAAGTTCCTTTGTTACTCCTTTTCCAATCACTTTGCTGCTTTCAATATCCTGAAACTTCACATCATTAGGACTAAATATGACATTGCATTGCAAGTCAGTTGCACATTTCTTGACAGATAATAGGTTGAAGTAAAGTCAGGCGTTATAGAAAGCTTTTGAATCCTTACTAAACAGTTTAAGTGTTCCTATTCCTTTAATTGGAACCTTATCACCATTTGCGATCATCACATGACCTTAGTAGGCACAATTCTTAATCAACTTAGTATCACTAATCATGTGATGTGATGCACCTGAATCTACAATAAGTGGTCTAGTTGATTGATTACTAGCAAGGTGAGCGAGTATACTAGATGGCTTATATGCATGATCAGTTTCATTGTATCCATTCACATTTCTTAGAGAACTAGCCATTCTATCAGTTCTAGTGATGCAATCTGAGTCTCCTATAGTCCTAGCAATCATGGAAGCACCATAAGAATAACCATAGATGTACCGTTATCCTTGAAAATCTTGATGAGTGCATCAATATCTGACTTCCTTATGAAGTCCTGATCATTGTTGCGGGCTAGGAGCTCCCATGTAAGCACACCAGGACTTGCCATCACTTGTACCACCTTCTTGAGCCTTGCTAGTACCGCACCACTTGATCCTTCAGACATATGAGCTCGTGCTTCCCGTTCCTTCATGAATTTTAGCCGGTTTGAGGTGTGGGTGAAGTATCCAACATGGCTCTTCTTGTGGCCGTGCTTCTTGCAATGATCACAGCTCCCATTGAACCTCCTGTCCTCATACCTCCATGTGCAGCTTTGTTAGCTTGTGGTGTCTCTCCTTGTTCAGCTTGTGTCGCTTGATTAGCCAAGGCCAGCTCTCCCTTCTTCCCAAACAAGCCAATCGACCCTTGTTCTTTCTGGATCCGAGAGCACACTTCTTCCAAGTCAGGTAGTGTATCTCATCCTCAGCATGTGTTGTATGAGTCCAATGTAAACCGGATTTAGTGTCAAGAGCAGTCAAAGACTTGTCCTGCTCGCGTCTCTTGTTTAGCTCATTGGGATCAACCGTGCTTGGCCTCAGCATCTCTAGCTCGGACCAAAGTGACCTGAACCGTCCTAGGTGCTTGGTAAACTCCATGTCTTCCTGAACCAAGTTGTTAATCGCCTGCTTCACCTCAAAGACTCTACTCAAGTTAGATGGTGTTCCATACACTTTCTTCAAGGTGTCCCACAGCTCCTTTGGGTCTCACAGTAACTGTATGCATTCAGAATCTCGGCTCTAAGGAGGCATGAAGACTGACATCACCATCATATCTTCTTGTTCATTTCTCAACCGGATCTCTTGATGCTCATCAGTGTCTTCTTTTGGGCAATCAGCTTTGGGGCCTCACCTGAGGGGGTAATGTTGTCCCCATAAGCCCTTGCTCCCAACTGCGGTCCTCACCATTCGTGACCACACTAGGTAGTTGTTCCCTTGAACCAACCGCCACCTTATCTTCATCCCACTATCCATCTTGAAGCAGCTTGACGTGAACAGCTTGCTAAATCTGGACTGGACTAGAAACTACACACGGAAATAGACTAGATCTTCTTTAACTGACTAGCTTAAATCACCAAACCCGCAAGACCTCAAGTAACGCTCTTGGTGTCTGATGTTGTACGTTTTAATCAACCCCATTTATGAACACGCAAGCACAAAGAGTAACAACCCAACACACGGAACCGGAATCTCAATAGAAACTATCAGTAAACT
This sequence comes from Brassica napus, assembly GCF_020379485.1. Taxonomy (NCBI): domain Eukaryota; kingdom Viridiplantae; phylum Streptophyta; class Magnoliopsida; order Brassicales; family Brassicaceae; genus Brassica; species Brassica napus. Next base: position 73,722 of record NW_026014890.1, read on the forward strand.
CAACAGACACACCTTCTCGGACTAGGACTCAACCAGAGAAGACTTGAAGTTTGGATCTTAAACGCCCAGCTCCAAGCTTAACTTGTGTTCTAGCAGATCTCACCAAGAACTCAGATTTATCAACCTGGCTCTGATACCATGTAAGTTTAGAGTAAGAAGAGTAATCTGAGTGTTGGTTAGATTGAGAGAGATTAGGAGGAAACTAAGGGTAGAGAACGAGTGTTGAGAATAGAGAAAGAAAGCCATGGAAGGCAAAGGATAGTCTGAACGTCTAAGTATTATTAATGACCAGATGTTACAATAATAGAGAGGCATCTCGTGGTTAAGGATTTCAGAAAAGCACACTATTACATAGGAAAGATTCTAATTTAATTCAAACTGTCAATTAAGCTCTTCGTGTGGGTAAAGCACTTTACTGTACACGCTAGACAGCCCTGTCCTAAGCTCTTCCCTATCCTCTCACACGGTAACATCAGAGTAAAGGTTCAGTAAGACTTTTCCTTTACCTCTAAGTTAACTGGGTGAGTAATTCCTTAGGAGTGATACTGGTCGAGTTCCTCGTGCACGGATGTAGGCAAGGTCCGCCTGTCGGCCATGGTACGCCTGTACGGCATGGTACGGCTGTAAAGGCCTAGCTCTCCCAAACTCATTCCTCCTAAGCTTCTTCGTCAACAAAAGAAGTTGTCATATTCCCAAACAGG
>NW_026014891.1:35000-37500 GCF_020379485.1 Brassica napus
GTATAATCTTTCTTTGGACGTCTTAAATCATATTCTCTAGTCCGAGGATCTTGCCAAGACAATGATGGTTAAAACCATTCCTTTACTCTTTCTTTATCCAGCTTATAATCTTTCTCCTTTAATGTTTGGATAGTCGGATGCTTTTGGTCATGCAATCCGTACCTGGCCTTTATTCAATCACCCATGTTTTGGCTCAAGGTCTCTTTGAATTCGTGGAGAAAGTGTTACTCCTATCCAACATATATTCCCAATCCTCTTCTGAGGTTCCACCTTAGACGGCACACATATGTATGTGGTGGTTTATTTCGGAATCTCTTAAGATGGTATGTCTGGTTTTAATGACCCGTATTCATTCTTTAGATGGGAATATCTATGCTCACTTATATGGCCTGATGCATATGATCTTATTTATCATTCTATACATGTAAATTCATTATGTCCCCAAGCATATAGGTAATGGCCGAACCTCTTATAGGTAATGGCCTTTCCGGCCGGTTATGGCCTTTGCGGCCAGGCCGTTGTCTCTCATGGTCTCTTCGGCCTCTTTGGCCGAGTCATGGACTGTGTGCGGACAAGCCTGCACTATTCAGACAAGTCACGGCCAAGTCATGGCCAAGTCGTGGCCAAGCTGTTTATAGGTGATAGCCTCTTTGGTTTGGCCGTTTGTATCATGGTCTCTCTTTGGCCGGGTAATGGCCCTTTATGGCCGAGTAATGGCCGAGCCATATAACATGGTCTTTAGACCATAGTACACGAACTTGTAGTATTGATCATGGGTTTATCCTCTCTCCCCCTCATGACCATACTATAAGGTCGTGGTGCTTTGGGATTATTAAGCCTAATGAGTTTCCCTATGTGTACATGTTTCACAACGTGAGATCTTTACGGGATAACTTTGTGCCTTTTCAATTTCTTTGCATCAAGTTTAAACTTTAGGAAGGCTAATCCTATCTTGCCATATAGTGTATAATTTCGTGGGCTATGTCTTTATAGTCACCACCTCTCTTGCCTCTTATCATACTGATCTTTGTAGCATAGTTTTAAATCAGTAGGGATCATTGGTATAGTTTTCGATCACTTTCTTTCAAGGTCTTAGGCGATTTTTCTTTCAAAATCTGAAGGAACTTGCTTCCTTCTAGTTTGTCCATTGTTTCTTATTTGGAAACCATTCATTATAACTCAATGGACCACGTTTTCTTTGGGTGTATATAATGCCTTATGGGCAAATGCCTTAGCCATAGTTTCTTTACTATGCTTGCTATACCATTCATGGTTTTATTGGTTTTATGCCCTTTAGGCAATACTTTAAAACATCCATATGTTTAAGTAAGATCAGGCAAGATTCAATAAACTTAAAACCAATTCCATTATATATAAAAATCGTGAATGATCCTTTAAAGCAAACACAAATGCAATCATAGAGCAATAAGACTAGTCGTATCGAAATTTGGTCTTTGTCATGAAGCTACTTCGGTTGTTAGATCAGTATAAGTGGCGAAGCCTTTTATACTGTTGTAGTATGACATTCAACACATGGAATGTGGAATAGGTCTTCTCTAGTAACTCTTTCTTGGTTACTACTTCACCACAAAGTCTCAGCATTGAGACTGTCTTAAACAAGACTGAGTTGTACTCATCCATGACTTTGTAATCCAAGAATCTTAGATTCTTCTAGTCATTTCTAGCCTTTGGAAGCAACACCGTTTTATGGTGGTAATTTCTATGCTGTGAAGCATACCCAAAGTCTAGTGGATTTTCCATAATGATGTACTGATCTTTTAGACCTTCAATGAGATGATGGAATCATGTACCAATTCATTCTCATTGTTGTCCTTGGTGATTATATCACCAAGTCCCTTTTCGATATCTGAGTCACATTGTTATTTAAAATTTAGGTTCATAATGTGGTCATGCAGCCGCATGATATAGCAAGCTCGGCCACAAACAAGTTCTTACGCATCTATGAAAATAATCGATCATGGTGTGAGTCAGGTCACACGGCCATGTTAGTGTGATACAGCAATCTTAGAGATTGGTTCATGTTATAATCTGGTTTATATATCCATCCGGATATAAGGCCATACGGCTTTGCAATGTAATGCCTTAAACTTTCACGATTATTATGTGATACAACGATCTTAAGGATCGGTTCATGATGCAGTCCGGGTCATATGTGATCATCCGGATGCTAGGCCACACGGCCTCTTAGATATGTATTAAGCCACACGGCTTTTAATCTATCAAGGGCACAAGGCCACGTGTGTGTGCAATGCATTAGACCTTACGGTCGTCCAATATGATTCATGACAAAACACAATGCCACACAATACATATCAAGTTTACCAATTTCAAGGTTGGTAATGTTTCAACTAGATTTTAGGATCAATCAATCTAGCAACCTAACTCTCATTCAATAACAATATTAAAACTTTTCAATCCTTTAAAGTTTTAAGGTTTCAAGGCCTTTAGAATTTTAAAATCGAGATTAGGGTTTTAAAAC
>NW_026014891.1:45000-50000 GCF_020379485.1 Brassica napus
GCAGCTTCTCATTTCTGACCCGACTGGCTCTTACCGCGGGCACTGCCGAACGTACCGCCGAACGTTCTGAAAATCCGACTTACCAGTTTGATCCGATTCTTCAGTTTGATCATCTGAGCTTCTCAAGGGGAAGGATACTTAAGCTCTCTGAAGATATTGGACACATTTGGAACACATCAGTTCATGAGTTTCCTTCATCCGATCATGCAGACCGTCCGGACCATGTACTGCTCCTTACCGCGGGACATGCATCCAGATTCATCGAATCTGGACAAGAGTAGGCAAAGGGTTCACTTTGGCCAGTCAACATAATTTTCTGTGTATTGACCAGATCTGGTCTTTGTTATATTTTCTATGTCTTATTTTCACACAAAATGATTTATTTCATTTTGACTAAAACTTGTATAAGTACTCCATCATTTCTGAATAAAGATATCGATTTTTCCCTTCAAAACTTCTTAAGTTTTCTCTCTTTGTTCATTGCAAAGAACTTGTTCTTAGTTTACTTAGGTGTGGTTAGCATCCGAGCAAACACCTTGTCTAATCGGACCGGTGAGTCACATCCGGCGATCTAGTCAAGTCAGTCTCCACAACGGACCTGTGAGTCACATCAGGCGTTGTTCAGACTTGGAAATATCGAAGGCCTTCCGCATCCTTCGTGAGATCCCTCGATCCATCACTTCTCCATCCGGAGATCCTATCAAATACCGTACCGGCTGAGTGTTCCGATCTAAGGGTCTATCAAAGTGGTATCAGAGCCACTCAACCGGTATCATCTTCTCATTCCATCTTCTCATCTACCATCTTCTTCATCTAAAAAGTTCTTCTTCTATCTATCTTGAACCCGGGCCACTCATTACCACCATATAAAAAAAAAAAAAAAAAGAAAAGAAACAGTATAAAAAAAAAAAAAAAAAGAAAGATTGTGGTGGTGGTGGAAGAGAAAGCCTGCTGGCTGAAGAGTAATCCGGCCTTTGAGTTGGTTAAGGCGGGTTCCCCTTGTAATCTCTTATCTACCTTCTCTTGTGACCCTTGTTTGATTGGATCTGACCCACTGAGTATCTTTGGACTTGTCTTTCTCTGAACTTTGAGAACAAACCAAAATCTTGTGTGAACCACTTCAAATCTTTGAGAGAAACACGTGAGTGGGAGAGGAAACAAACACTTGAGAGTGTGAGGTATTTGTTACCCTAACGTTTATTGTTGAGAATTTCAGGAAGAACCATGAGCAGTGAGGAAGAACGGAACCGTCCCGGAAATTCTGTAGCCGGACTCTCAAACCTCCAAATGAGGGCTTTAAACGATACTTTTACTAACCTTATGAATGCAGGACTTGAGCAGATCCATCAAAGGTTAGATGAGATTCAGGAGAGCCAACAAACCAGATCTAGAACCGGAACCAGACGAGCTCAACCTAGACGGAACAGCCAATCCGATCTAGAAATCTTTGACGAAGATACCAACGATGATCAATCCATCAACCGACCCAGGAGAGGACATAGAAACCGAAACCCAGGTGAAGTCAATCCTTTTGCTAGAGCTGAACGAAATGAAAATGGGTTGGGTGCTTTGAAATTGAAAATTCCAAGCTTTGAAGGAAAGAATGATCCTGATGTCTTTTTAGAATGGGAAAGGAAAATTGAACTGGTTTTTGATTGTCAAAACTTGTCTGATATTAGGAAGGTTAGGTTAGCAGCTTCTGAATTTTCTGGCTATGCTATTAACTGGTATGACCGAGTTGTGACTCACAGGAGGAGAACAGGTGAAGCACCAGTGGAGACTTGGTTGGGGCTTATTACGCTTATGCGGAAACGCTTCGTACCGGACCATTACCAACGCGACCTACACCACAAACTCAGGAGGCTACTTCAGGGAACAAAGTCGGTTGAGGACTACCATCAGGAAATGGAGACTTTGATGCTTAAGGCTGATGTGGATGAACCTGTAGACGCAACCATGGCTAGATTCCTCACTGGACTCAACCGGGACATCCAAGACCGCATGGAACTTCAGGATTATAGTGACTTGGAACAGATGCTACACAAGGCTATCCTGATTGAGCAGCAAGTCAAAAGGAAAGGACTCTCCAAATCCACCTTCCCTTCAAAATCACCTTTTCCATCTAAGCCTAGCTACCAAGACAAAGGTAAGTATCCTGCCACAACAAATACTGCTTTGAAAACTGATGTTCCTACTCGTGTGGATAAAGGAAAAGCAGTGGAAAACCCCAGCAGAACAAGAGACATAAGGTGTTTCAAGTGTCAGGGCCTCGGACACTATGCCAACAAATGTCCAAACCAGCGGGTGATGGTTCTTTTGGAAAATGGTGATGTAGAATCCGAGGAGGACAAAGAGGAAAAAGAGGACCTTGGTCCCATTTTTGATGAGGAAGAAGAGCCCTTTGATTACCCAGCCAGTGGACCACTTCTTGTTACAAGAAAGCTCTTGGAGGAACCGATCTTAGAGGACGAAATTGAGGAAGTAATTGATGAGTTCTGTTCCTCGTTTGTTAAAGAAACAGGACCGGTCTACGACGAGGACAATCTCAGCTTTCCAGCTACTGGTCCTCTTCTTGTCACTAGACGATCCTTAAGTGTTCAGCCTAAAACCGACGAGAAGGAACAAAGGGAGAATCTCTTTCACTCTAGATGTTTTGTTTCTTCTAAAGTTTGCTCTTTGATTATAGATGGTGGCAGCTGTACCAACGTGGCTAGTGATACCTTGGTGAAGAAACTTGGACTTGTTACACGTCCACTTGCCAAACCTTTCAGGTTGGAATGGTTGAATGAGGACGGAGAGCAATACGTCAAGGAACAGGTGACTGTTCCGATCACTATCGGACGGTACGAGGATGAGGTCGTGTGTAACGTCCTTCCCATGGACGCTTGTCACATTCTTTTGGGTCGACCTTGGCAGTTCGACAAGAAGGCCGTCCATGATGGCTACACAAACCGCCACTCCTTTGAACACAATGGAAAGAAAATCACCTTGGTTCCCCTTTCTCCCTTAGAAGTTCACCAAGATCAAATCCAACTTAAGAAGGGACGAGAACAAGACTCCAAACCTGAGGCATCAGCAAGAAATTCCAACTTCTACATCAAACAAGGTCAGGTAAGAAAAACCCTTGCCACCAAAAAGCCATTCCTTTTGCTTGTTTATAAGGAATCTCTTATGGCCTCATCTTCTTCTCACCTTGCACCGGACATTCCGAGTGATTTGAAAGGATTATTGCAGGAGTTTTCTGATGTATTTCCTGAAGAAAATCCAAAAGGATTGCCTCCAATCCGTGGCATTGAACATCAGATCGATCTCGTTCCAGGCGCGTCCTTGCCAAACCGACCAGCGTACCGCACTAACCCCGTCGAGACCAAGGAACTCCAAAAGCAGATTGATGATCTTCTTGACAAAGGATACATCCGAGAAAGCCTCAGCCCATGTGCTGTACCTGTCCTACTCGTGCCAAAGAAAGATGGGTCGTGGAGGATGTGTGTGGACTGTCGGGCCATAAACAACATCACGGTAAAGTATCGCCATCCCATCCCTCGTCTTGATGACATGCTTGATGAACTTCATGGTGCTTGTGTCTTTTCTAAGATAGACTTGAAAAGTGGATACCACCAGATTAGAATGAAAGAGGGAGATGAATGGAAAACGGCCTTTAAAACAAAACTAGGATTGTATGAATGGTTAGTTATGCCTTTTGGTTTGACTAATGCACCTAGTACTTTCATGCGTCTGATGAACCATGTGTTGAGATCCTTTATTGGTCATTTCGTTGTTGTGTATTTTGATGATATTCTTGTTTATAGCAAAAACCATGAGGAACATCAAAGGCATTTGAGAGCCGTTCTTGAAGTCCTTAGGGACGAACGTTTGTTTGCTAACCTTGGAAAGTGTTCTTTTGGTACAGATCAAGTTGTTTTCCTAGGTTTTGTTGTAGGAAAAGATGGCCTGAAGGTTGATGAAGAAAAGGTCAAAGCCATCCGCGACTGGCCCATTCCTAAGTCCGTAAGTGAGGTTCGAAGCTTCCATGGCCTTGCTGGTTTCTATCGACGGTTCGTCCAAGACTTCAGTTCTATAGCCGCTCCTCTCACTGAGGTTATCAAGAAGAATGTGGGTTTCAAGTGGGAACAACCTCAGCAGGAAGCTTTCCAAATCCTAAAAGAGAAGTTAACTCAAGCCCCTCTTCTTGCTTTACCCGATTTTTCTAAAACTTTTGAGATTGAGTGTGATGCTTCCGGAGTGGGTATTGGTGCTGTTCTTATGCAGGATAGGAAACCCATCGCATACTTTAGTGAAAAACTTGGAGGAGCTACCTTGAATTACCCAACCTACGACCAGGAGCTTTATGCTTTGGTGAGAGCACTTCAAACTTGGCAGCACTACCTTTGGCCCAAGGAATTCGTCATTCATACCGACCATCAGTCCCTGAAACATTTGAAGGGACAACAGAAGCTTAACAAGCGCCATGCTCGTTGGGTTGAATTCATTGAGACATTTCCATACGTGATCAAGTATAAACAAGGTAAGGAAAATGTTGTGGCCGATGCCTTGTCACGCAGGTATGTTCTCCTTTCAGCTCTTGAGACCAAACTTCTTGGATTTGAATTTATCAAAGAGATTTATGCATCTGATCCGGATTTCAAAGAGGTTTTCAAAAAGAGTTCCAAAACTGCTTATGGGAAGTATTATCAGGTTGCTGGTTTCTTGTTTTATGATAACCGCTTGTGTGTTCCCCAATGTTCTTTGAGGGAGTTGTTTGTCAGGGAAGCACACGGAGGTGGCTTGATGGGACACTTTGGTGTGAAGAAAACCTACAAGGTTGTGTTCGATCATTTCTATTGGCCGGGTCTCATGAAAGATGTTGAGAGGATTTGCAGTCGATGTGTTGTGTGCAAAAAGTCTAAATCCAAAGTCTTGAACCAAGGTTTGTATACAGCTCTACCCATCCCTTCTCATCCATGGGTAGACATTTCTATGGACTTTGTACTTGGATTGCC
>NW_026014891.1:65000-68751 GCF_020379485.1 Brassica napus
TGCTAACGGATAGGCACGGACGTCCTGCGTGTGCTGACGGACGTCCTGCGTGTGCTGACGGACGTCCTGCGTGTGCTGACGGACACACGGACACACACGGACAGCCACGGACGTCCTGCGTGTGCTGACGGACGTCCTGTGTGTGCTGACGGACGTCCTGTGTGCACTGACGGACACACGGACACACACGGACAGCCACGGACGTCCTGCGTGTGCTGACGGACGTCCTGCGTGTGCTGACGGACGTCCTGTGTGTGCTGACGGACGTCCTGTGTGCACTGACGGACACACGGAGACACACGGACAGCCACGGACGTCCTGCGTGTGCTGACGGACGTCCTGCGTGTGCTGACGGACGTCCTGTGTGCACTGACGGACACACGGACACACACGGACAGCCACGGACGTCCTGCGTGTGCTGACGGACGTCCTGTGTGTACTGAACAGACAGCCCACGTGGGCCAAAATCACCCGAACAGTCCACGGAGCGTGCTGATATGTGTACTGATGGACAGCCGGACGTCCTGTGTGTGCTGACGGACGGCCACGGACGTCCTGTGTGTGCTGACGGACACACACGGACGTCCGTGTGTACTGAACAGACAGCCCACGTGGGCCAAAATCACCCACGGACAGCCAAAATCACCCGAGAAGCCAAAAATGCAAAAATTAATATTTTTGAAGAAAGTTTTCTGAAAGGAAACATCAAAAATATGTCAACAAAGAGTTTAGGATGTCAAGTGTTGATCAAAAGTTGCTGTAGACATCCGTTTAGACCACGAAACTCCGACCTTTGTAGCATGCAAAAGACATGGTTAGAAGCAAAAGAAATTTATGAAAATTTACCAGAAAATAGCTTTAACCATCCTTATGAAGCATGCAAAAAATCAGATTCAAATTCGAAGTATTTTTTTTTTACATTAAAAATACTCCCCGGAACACAACCAATGTCTACTGGTGACAGACTGAAAAAAAGCGTTTTTGTATATATAAGGGGTAGGCACTCTCTTGAGCCTCCTACCCCCCAGTACCCGAACGGTTCGGGTACGTAGTGTTGGACTGTTCGGTCCAACACTATCGAGGGCTGGGTTGAGGTCGATGGCCGGATTGTCCCCGTGAATTTTCCGGGAACTTTTCCGGCGAATTTTCCGGTGGACCGTTTTGCCCCTAACTTCAAATTTTCGCGCTTGCATGGTCTTGGCCTGGTTTCATCCGTCTTCCAGTTGCTTTTTTGATTACATCTCAAGAGTGGTTGGAAGATTGATGTTAGCGGGGCAATGAACATTCGGCGTATGAGTGGTGATTGGATACCTAGTGTTTGTAGGCTCTGTGCTCGCGCACCCAACTACAGACCAACTATCCTCCTCAGTTTCTTCATCCCTACATAGTTTTATGCTTGTTTGAACTGATCCGGGGCCGTGTTGCGTACCTATCTGGAACAAGTGTTAATTTCCTAGTAGGGGGGGACGAGAGATCCGCATTCACACAATTGGTCATCGCGCTTGGTTGAAAATTCAGTGGCGCTAATCACCGTGCCGCTGTTTGATGACCGCCTCTCTCAGAACTGGTCTAGAAAGCGAGCATGCTCCCACCGCCCGATTGCCGTCCCTCAGTAGGAGCTTCGGCTGCTGAAGGCACATGTCGTTGCTGGGCCCGTTCGTGGGAACGCCTTTATCGGACCGCTTGAATTATAATTACCCCCGTGGCGGTGTAATCCTTTGGAGACTGACTTAAAGACGCGACGGACGGGGTATTGTAACGTGGGCGAGTGGCCTTTGCTGGCCACGAGCACTGGATTCTATCCCTTTGTCGTAAGATTCGTCACTCACCTTTCCCAACACATGTTCACCCCAACGTTAAAAAAAGAAACCAAAAACTCCCCAACAAATTCAGGTATATCGCAGGGCCCGTCAGAGGTTCAGACTTTTAAATACTTGGTGAATTCACCGGCCAACTAATTTAGGTTGGCCGCATGAATTGCACCATGTGCACAATCTCGTCCACGCATCCTGACGGGACATCAAAACCCAAAAGAATTAGTCAGCCCTTCATGGTCCTTGCTTAACACTTTAACACTTGGTTGTATTATGGAAAGTCGAGCCATCGAATTACTTCCATGGAACCCACTCCGACTGACCTTGGCAGGTCCAGTCATCAAAACTCGTGGCTTAGGTCCAGATCAGTCCACGGATCTTCCACGGGAATGCCAGCATGCTGATCTGTGTACGGACTTCTGCATCATTGTCAACCAACTCAGTTACACGGACCTCCACGGGAAGGTAACACACAGCATGCGGATATGTATGGTACGCATGCTTATATGAGGTCACAGTACAACGTAGTCCACGTGAAGGGCCAGCCGTGCTGATATTGTACTGAAATGGTGTAGTTGTCCAAACTCATTACAACGTACAGTCCACGGGACGGCCCTTCATGCTGAATGTTGTGGTCAGCATGCTGATATAGTCCAGTACAACTGACGTACCTGACAGTCTCAACGGGACAAGGGCCCGTGCTGATATGTGTGGTCAGCAAGCTGATATTATTCAGTACACGGATCCGGGTCGGACCGTTTCTGAACTCATATCAGCTGCTGGACCCACATATCTGCACGCCTTTGCCCTTCCCCGTGGACTTCCGTGTACTGATCCGGTTACTGACTCATAATCAGCACACGGATCAGTACACGGATCAGTACACGGACAGTCCACGGGAAGGGCCAGCATGCTGATAATGTGGTCAGCATGCTGATATGAGTTCAGTACACGGATCAGTCACGGATCAGTACAAGATTCAGTACAAGGATCAGCATGGGAAAAGGGCCAGCATGCTGATATGAGTTCAGTACACGGATCAGTACACGGATCAGTACACGGACAGTCCACGGGAAGGGCCAGCATGCTGATATGTGTGGTCAGCATGCTGTATGAGTTCAGTACACGGATCAGTACACGGATCAGTCCACGGGAAGGGCCAGCATGCTGATATGTGGTAATGACATGGGTTCATACAGGTGTCCACGGATCAGTACACGGACAGTCCACGGGAAGGGCAAGCATGCTGATATGTGTGGTCAGCATGCTGATATGAGTTCAGTACACGGATCAGTCCACGGACAGTCTGTGTGGGCTAACGGATAGGCACGGACGTTCCTGCGTGTGCTGACGGACGTCATGGTGTGCTGGACGGACGTCCTGCGTGTGATGACGGACACTCACGGACACAACACGGACGCCACGGGACGTCTGAGTGTGCTGACGACGTCCTGTGTGTGTGAGGGACGTCCTGTGTGTACTGACGGACACACGGACACACACGGACAGCCACGGACGTCCTGCGTGTGCTGACGGACGTCCTTTGTGTGCTGAGGACGTCCTGTGTGTACTGACGGACGTCCTGCGGTGCTGACGGACACACGGACACACAAGGACAAGCCCACGGACGTCCTGCGTGTGCTGACGGACGTCCTGCGTGTGCTGACGGAAGGTCCTGTGTGCACTGACGGACAACGGACACACACGGACAGCCACGGACGTCCTGCGTGTGCTGACGACGTCCTGTGTGTACTGAACAGACAGTCCACGTGAGCCAAAAATCACCCGAACAGTCCACGGAGCGTGCTGATATGTGTACTGATGGACGCCGGACGTCCTGTGTGTGCTGACGGACGGGCACGGACGTCCTGTGTGTGCTGACGGACACACACGGACGTCCGTGTGTACTAACAGACAGCCCACGTGGGCCAAATCAC
>NW_026014893.1:300000-419464 GCF_020379485.1 Brassica napus
AAACATAGACTTTAGAAACTCCTTGGTTGCTTTGATACCTTCCTTATCACTCCCTGTGATAATGATATCATCCACATACACAGAGAGCAACCATACCTGAGGGAGTAGTGAGGGTAAAGAGAGTATGGTCCAATTCTGACTTCTTAAAACCTCGGCCGTTCAGAGTTGTGTTCAACTTGTTGTACCAAGCTCTTGGTGATTGCTTCACAGCTTGAGCATTGTAGTACACTTTTGTGTTTACCCAACTGGAAGGATCCTTTCTCAGCCTTGTACTTCTTCTCAACACTGGCCCTTCTTGTGTCGGTAACTCCATGTCTTGTACATCTTCTTGTGTACTAGTTTCAGATGTTTCTTCTCTTGGCTGACTTGCTTCAGCTCCTTCATCCCTTAGCTGTCTTGATTCAGCTCCTTCTCGTTGATCATTTGACTCCACAGCTTGATCATGAGAACCAGAACTCTCTTCATGACTTTGAGTTTGAGTTTCTGTTCCATTCCCCCCCTCATGTTCAAGATTGGACGTCTGATGATTCGGTATTGGTGTAGTGCCTCTCACTTCTTGCTGTTCTTGATCCATACTGATTCCAAGTCCTTCTAGTATTATCCTCAAGGTTGCAGCTCTATCTGAAGTGAGATCTTTCAAATCTTCTTGAATCTGCTCCTCATAATATCCTTTTTCCTCCACAAACTTCACTTCTCTAGATACTAACACTCTCCTTGTGTTAGTATCATAGCACTTGTATCCTTTCTGACTTGATGAGTATCCAATAAACATTGCCTTGGAGCTCCTAGCTTCAAGCTTGTTTCTTAATTCTCCCGGTACCATCACAAAACACAAACACCCAAAGATCTTCATATGTTCCAATGAGGGCTTGTATTGGTTCAATACCTCAAATGGTGATAACCCTTGCAGAATCAGAGTTGGTGTTCTGTTGATGAGATAACAAGCTGTAGTGACCGCATCACTCCAGAACTTCTTAGGTACATTGGTTTGAAACATCATGGACCTGGCCACTTCCATCAGATGCCTATTCTTTCTCTCAGCCACACCATTCTGTTGTGGAGTATAGGGACAGCTTGTCTGATGTAGGATTCCATGCTGAGATAGATGGAGCTTGAATGCTTGTCCCGTGTACTCTCCTCCATTATCTGACCTGAAAATCTTTATCTTGGCATTATAATGGTTAGTCACATATGATTGAAAGTTCTTAAATGCATCAAGTACCCTATCTTTGGTTGGAATTAAAGTTAACCAGGTGTATTTGGATTTTTCATCAATGAAAGTTACATAATACTTTTGATTGTCTCTGGATAAGCAAGGAGCAGTCCAAACATCATAATGAATCAAATCAAAACACTTCTCATAAACCGTAGTAGATTTAGTAAAGACAGTCTTACAATGCTTGCCTAAGATACAAGCTTCACAATCATTATTCTCAAAGTAAACACCTGGCAACATCAGTTTTAAAGCCTTATTATGAGGGTGTCCTAATCTAGCATGCCACAATGCATTTTTACTTAAACTAGAACCAGAAACAGAAGTAAACGAGCAGCTATAACTAGAAACAGGAGCAAGATCTTCAAGTAAATACAATTCTCCTTTAGTCACTCCCTTTCCAATCATCTTGCTGCTTTTAATATCCTGAAACTTCACATCATTAGGACTGAATATGACATTGCATTGCAAATCAGTAGCACATTTCTTAACAGATAACAAGTTTGAAGTAAATTCAGGCATATAAAAGGCTTTAGTTTCCTTATCAAACAGTTTAAGACTTCCTATTCCTCTAATAGGTATCTTATCTCCATTAGCTATCATCACGTTATCATTCATTGGTACAATGTTTTTAATCAAACTAGTGTCACTTATCATATGATGAGATGCACTAGAATCAACTACTACAGGCTTAATGGTATGTGAACTAGCAATATGAGCAAGGATACTAGATGGTTTTAATGCATGATCATTTCTAGCAATATGAGCAAGGATACTAGATGGTTTGAATGCATGATCATTCCTAGCAAAACTAGCCGTTCTAGATTGATTTATTATCTCTATCACACTTTCATGCATCCTATCAATTCTAGTTGGATTCTCATCATTCTCTATAGCCCTAGCACCAAAGGAATATCCAAACATGTTACCATGCTCCTTGAAGAGCTTAATGAGAGCATCCAGGTCGGATTTCTTTAGATACTCTTGATCATAGTTCCCACGGTTGCTTGGGGCTCCAGTGTAGGCTACAAGAGACCTCCCATCACCTGCTTCACGCCCATCTATCTCCTTCCCTTTGCTAGTACCCACTCCACTTGCGCTTGCTCCCTCTGAGACATTAGCCCTTGCCTCTCTGTCCTTCACAAACTTTGCCGGCTTGAGATGGGGATGGAGTATCCAGCATTGGCTCTTCTTGTGGCCATGCTTCTTGCAGTGATCACAGTTCCCATTGAACCTCCTCTCATCATACTTCCCATGCGCAGCCTTGTGTGCTTGTGGAGCTTCCCCTCCCTCCTCTTGAGTTGCTTGATTCATGAGAGATAGCTCTCCTTTCTTTCCAAACAACCCAATGGAGCCTTGTTCCTTCTGAATCCTTGCGCACACTTCTTCAAGATCAGGTAGTGTGTCCTCTCTAAGCAAGTGTTGGATAAGACCATTGTAAGCCGGATTCATGGTGAGGAGTAGCCCAAAGACCTTGTCTTGCTCTCTCCTTTTGTTGAGCTCATCTGCATCTGTGGTGCTTGGCCTCAACATCTCCAGCTCGGACCAGAGTGTTCTGAACCTCCCTAGATGCTTGGTGAACTCCATATCCTCTTGTACCAAGTTGTTTATAGCCTGCTTCACCTCAAACACACGGCTCAGGTTTGATGTATTCCCATACACCTTCTTCAACGTATCCCACAACTCTTTAGCAGACTCACAGTAGCTGTATGCATCTAGAATCGCCGGCTCAAGTGAAGCATGTAACAATGACATCACCAACATGTCCTCCTGATGCCACTTCTCTTCCGCTTTGCTTGCGGCTTCTCCTTCAGTTTCTCCTTGGGTGATGAGCTTTGGAGCCTCCCCTGGCGTGATGTGTTTCCAAAGCCCTTTGCTTCCCACCGTGGTTCTCACCATCCGAGACCACACCAAGTAGTTGGTTCCCTTGAAGCAAACCGCTACCTTCATGTTCATGTTCATACCACTCTCCATGATGCACGATGACTTCTCTAGATTTGACAAAACTGGATCTTGAGTTAAAAGACTTGTAAGAACACTCACTGCCTCGGTCTTCAACCTCACAGCTTCAGCAACACACTAAAAACTAGTCTTTGAACTCGGACAATACTCAGAACCTCCCAAGAACGCAAGAACACCAAACAAACTCTTTAAAGCTTCAATCTTGAATCTCCAAAGAGCCTACCACGAACTCAGGTTCTCACTAACCTGGCTCTGATACCATATCACTTTTAGTAATGTTTAGAGTAATCTGAGTGTTTAGAGAAGAATAGAATCGATTTAGAGAAGATTAGAGTATGAAATGAGATTATGAGTTTAATATGGAACCATTGAGATTAAAGACTAAGAGAAAGACTCAAAACTTGCTTAATCTTATTCATGAGTGAGGTTACATATTTATATCAAGGAACAAGTAGGGTTTTCGTAACTAGAGAGAAGAGAAAGCATGTGGAGTCAACAACCTAATTCAAATCTATCCAATGAAGTGTCTCACACGCTTTTGGCATCTCTTAGCTGTCCCAAAAGCTCCTTTCCCTTTTCCAGCTGTGCCAGCCTGTCCAAGGCTCTTCCCTTATCCTTTCCAACGGATAGATCAGATGGTAATAGACTTGAGTAACTCCTTATTCCTAACCGTGTTACTCGGGTAAGTTTATGGTCGATGTTTGGCCGATCCTCCCATGTACGGATGGTACGGCCGTACGGCCTGTACGGCCTAGGTAGAGCCAAACACTCCCATTCATTCCTAAGCTTCCTCCCCTTCAGTTATCTCAACCCATCATCTCTTCTCTTCTTATTCCTCATCTCATCTCAACATTGGGGCAGTCAATAACTTTGGAGATTTACCACAGTAACTTTAGTTTTACTGTGGTAACTAAGTTAAAGGCTTGGGAAGTTACCTTGGATCCCTTTGGTAAAGAGAATCACGCCCAAGAGGAGTCTGGATAAGGGAGGAGGTGTTTGGATAAGGTCTGGTCATAGCTTGAAAGGAAAAGCACCTTTACAGCCTGTCCAAGCATGTGAAGCCTCTCAGCCAAGTATTTCAAACCAGAATGGCCAGCTAGCTTTGACTACACATGCTTTGAGTCCCATTTCGAAATCCCCTTTGTATTAGTCTTATCTCTTCATATATAACTTGTATCTGAGACAATAAATCAATTAATAGAGTTTTGAGTCTCTATCTTATCCTTTATTCTCTCTAATCTCTTAATCTCTTTAATCTTACACAAATCTGTCAGATTCATTCTTAAACACACTTTAAACACACAAAAGTGTTTATGGTATCAGAGCCAGGTTGCTAAAAGGGTGGGAGTGTGTTGTTCTTGCTTTGAAAAATCTGGGTTTGTGTTCTTGGTGTTCTTGGGCTGTTCTTGGTGTTCTTGAGTGCTCTTTGTGTTTTTGAGCTCTATTCTTCATTCTCTGGGATTGTTTGAGTTTATCTGATGGAAACAAACGACCTCAGTATGGATATGAAGCATGGATCTAGTAAACCAGTGAAGATTCAAGGAGAAAATGATGGGTTTTGGTCCAGATGGGTGAAGACAGCTGTGGGGAGCTGTGTGTTGTGTTGTAGTCATGTAAAGGGGAAGCCTTTAAGTGAAGTGACTACAAAAGAAGGTCAGGCAAGGAGCCTGAGGTATGAAGATAGAGCTGTTCAAGAAGACAGTACAAGGTGTGAGATTGAAACAACTCATGGGAGTAGATCCAATCTGATGAAGGTCTATGAAGGCAAGAGAGCTATTGGGGACCTGAAACAAGGAAAGGACGAGCTCATTCAGCTTGTGGGAAAGCTGAAGTGTTTATGGTCTGAGTTGGATGAGTTGAGATCAAACAGATCAGATCCGGAGGGTGTTCAAGAAAGGCTGAAACAAGATGGAGTCTTTAGCCTTCTTGGGAGCCTGAAATCAACTTATGATCAGCTAATCAGATGTATACTTAGTGGAGATGAGCTATCTGATGTAGATGGTGAGTGTGTGATTGTTCAGAAAGGTGAAGATCACCATATGTGGGAGAAGAACAAGAAGCCAATGTGTATGAAGCATGGTACAAGCTGTAAGAAAGGAAGATTGAGGAGAATTTTCAGAGCTAAGAAGGCTAAGGGACTGTATCAGAAGAGGAGTAGACAGTCTGGGGGTCTAAGCAATAGCTTAGAGATGAGATGGATTAAGGAGTTTATGCAGCAAACAATTAGAGGAGAGTGCTCTTACTCAGCTTATATGGGTAACTCAGTGGAAGAGAGAATGGTTGTGAGGGGGCAGGAGACCAAAGGAGCGGATGATCCAATCACAAAGAAGGAATGGGATGAGTTTGTTAAGTATGTGTATGCTCTGGCTGCAACCAAAAGGCAAGGGGTTCTATCATCAGCCTCTAAACCTATCATAATTGATTCTGGAGCAAGCCATCATATGATCAGTGATAGGAGTCTGATAAGTGAAGTCAAAGCTGCAACAGGGAGTGTCATGATAGCTAATGGTACCAGGATCCCAATAGAAGGATTGGGAAACCTCAAGCTGTTTGAGAAGAACTCAGCTGCTTTCTACCTCCCTTTTTAAAGCTACAGTTGATCTTGATTGTCAAGTAGTATTCAGGCCAAATGAAGTTGAGTTTCAAGACTTGAAGACTGGAAGAGTTATTGGCAGAGGAGACAGCAAGAATCAGCTATACCATCTTCAAATGGCTATGAATTCTAAACCCTTTGATTCTGTGTGCTTGAGTAGTGCTGCTGATAGGTGTGATAGTATGATTTGGCATGCTAGATTGGGACATCCTCATGTTCGTGCAATTGAATTGATCATGCCTAATATGACATTTAATCACTTGGAGTGTGAGGCTTGCATATTAGGAAAGCATTGTAGGACTGTGTTCCCAACTTCTGAAACTACTTATGAGCATTGTTTTGATTTGGTTCACTCTGATGTGTGGACATCTCCATGTGTGTCTAGGGACAGCCAGAAATAGATTGTGACATTCATTGATGAGAAGTCAAAGTATACTTGGCTCATATTGCTTCCATCTAAAGATAGGGTGTTAGAAGCTTTTATAAACTTCCAAGCACATGTTACTAATCAGTACAATGCTACTGTGAAGGTACTGAGATCAGACAATGGAGGTGAATACATCAGCAATGCCTTCAAGAGTCATCTAGCCAAGCATGGGATTGTGCATCAGACTAGCTGCCCTTATACACCACAGCAGAATGGTGTAGCTGAGAGGAAGAACATGCACTTGATGGAGGTTGCTAGATCGATGATGTTTCATGCAAATGTCCCAAAACGTTTTTGGGGAGATGCTGTGCAGACTGCTTGCTATCTCATCAACAGGGTACCAACCAAGATATTGAAGAACCTGTCTCCGTTTGAAGTATTGAACAAGAGCAGGCCATACATTGATCACCTAAGAGTCTTTGGGTGTGTGTGTTATGTCATGGTTCCAGGAGAGCAGAGAAACAAACTGGATGCAAAGAGCACTAAGGCAATGTTCATTGGATATTCAGTAACTCAGAAGGGGTACAAGTGCTATGATCCTGATGCAAGGAGAGTGTTGGTATCTAGAGAAGTGAAGTTTGTTGAATCAAAAGGGTATTATGAAGAAAAGAAGTGGGAAGATCTGAAGGATTTATCTCAAGCTCCATCTGATAAGGCAACAACACTGAGAGTGCTGTTGGAGAAGCTAGGGATAGGTTTATCCCATGATCAGGAACCAGGAAGGAGAGAGCCTTCTAATCAGGCTGAAGAAGCTGAAAGAACAACCCCTCTTGATCATGAGAGGGGGAATGGATCTGAATCAGGTGAGCAGGAGCAGAACCAAGAGGATTCAGGTCATCATGATCAAGATGCGACACATGAAGTAGATAATTTGGCTCAGCCTAATGAAGATGAGCAAGAGAATGTGGCTCAGTCTAGTGGAGATGAGCAAGGAGAGTCTACTGGTTCAGAAGAACAAGTTCAAGATGAGATTCTGGTACAAACTGAAGATCAGGTTCAACCATTAAGAAGGAGCACAAGGATAAAGAGGGATGCTTCCAACTGAGTAAACACGAGAGTGTACTACAATGCCCAGGCTGTGGAGCATCCTTCTCAAGCCGTGTGTTCCTTTGCTGAGTTTCCAGAAGAGCATTGTGCGTTCATGATTAGTCTGGATGAGAGTTATGTACCAAGGACTTATGAAGAAGCTATGTTAGACAAGGAATGGAAAGAATCAGTGGGAGCTGAAGATGGTGCTATGGTTAAGAATGATACATGGTATGAGAGTGAGCTACCAAAAGGAAAGAGAGCAGTATCTAGCAGATGGATCTTTACTATCAAATATTTACGTAATGGACAGATTGATAGGAGGAAAACTAGACTGGTAGCAAGAGGGTTCACACAGACCTATGGAGAGGATTACATTGATACATTTGCACCAGGGGCCAAGCTACACACCATTCGGATTGTGTTGTCCATTGCAACAAACTTGGAGTGGGACTTGTGGCAGATGGATGTGAAGAATGCTTTCCTGCAAGGTGAGCTAGAAGATGAGGTATATATGCTTCCCCCTCCTGGTCTTGAGCATCTAGTGAAGCCAGGAAATGTTTTGAGATTGAAGAAGGCTATATATGGGCTGAAGCAGTCTCCTAGAGCTTGGTACAGAAAGCTTAGTACAACTCTCAATGGGAGAGGGTTCAGGAAGTCTGAACTAGATCATACACTCTTCACACTGGTTGGACCATCAGGGATCATAGTGGTTTTGGTGTATGTGGATAATTTGATTATCACAGGGAGTGATAAGGCTGGGATTAAAGCCACCAAAGAGTTTCTCAAGTCTGTGTTTGATATTAAAGACTTGGGAGAAATGAAGTATTTTTTGGGGATTGAGATATGCAGATCCAAGGAGGGTTTGTTTATGTCTCAAAGGAAGTACACTATGGATATGCTGAAGGAGACTGATGTGCTTGGAGGAAAGATAGCTAAGACACCTCTTGAGGAAGGGTATAAGGTCTTGCGTGAGGGGGAGGTTGAAGAGAACCAGTTGTTTGAGGATGTTAAGCTGTATAGGAGGATGGTTGGTAAGCTGATCTACTTGACTATCACCAGACCTGATATATACTTTGCTGTGAATCAAGTGAGCCAGCATATGCAGGCTCCAAAGGTACATCACTGGAAGATGGTTGATAGGATACTGAGGTATTTGAGTGGCTCGCATGGACAAGGAGTTTGGATGGGTTGCAATGGCAGTACAGAAGTGGTGGGCTATTGTGATGCTGATTAGGCAGGAGATAGAGTGGACAGGAGATCAACTACTGGCTATTGTACATTCATTGGAGGGAACCTGGTTACTTGGAAGAGTAAGAAGCAGAAGGTCATCTCCTGTTCAAGTGCAGAGGCTGAGTATAGAGCTATGTTGAAGCTGACAAACGAGTTGGTGTGGATCAAGGGTATCTTGAAGCATCTGGAGATTGAGCAGAGTACTCCTATGATAATGCACTGTGACAATCAAGCAGCTATTCAGATTGCTTCTAACTCAGTCTTTCATGAGAGGACAAAGCATATAGAAGTTGATTGCCACAAGGTGAGGCAGATGATTATCCTAGGAGTGATACTGCCTTGTTATACAAGAAGTGAAGACCAGCTTGCAGATGTGTTTACTAAGGCAGCGAGATTAAAGACAATGGAGTCCATACTATCCAGGCTTGGACTCATTGATCTTACTCCCAGGAGCTGATCCCCTCGTCATGAGATCTCCACTCTTTTTCCCTCATCAAAGTTTTATCCCATTGGGTTTTCTTTGATGAGGTTTTTAATGAGGGAAGATCTCATGGCAATCCAAGCCTGACTTGTTTCACATGGTCAAGCTTGAGGGGGAGTGTTAAGTTGGAGATCAGGAAGTAAATGTTGAGAAGAGGTGATAAAGAGTGGATACATTGATAGAGGAAGAGTATTGGGGCAGTCAATAACTTTGGAGATTTACCACAGTAACTTTAGTTTTACTGTGGTAACTAAGTTAAAGGCTTGGGAAGTTACCTTGGATCCCTTTGGTAAAGAGAATCACGCCCAAGAGGAGTCTGGATAAGGGAGGAGGTGTTTGGATAAGGTCTGGTCATAGCTTGAAAGGAAAAGCACCTTTACAGCCTGTCCAAGCATGTGAAGCCTCTCAGCCAAGTATTTTAAACCAGAATGGCCAGCTAGCTTTGACTACACATGCTTTGAGTCCCATTTCGAAATCCCCTTTGTATTAGTCTTATCTCTTCATATATAACTTGTATCTGAGACATTAAATCAATTAATAGAGTTTTGAGTCTCTATCTTATCCTTTATTCTCTCTAATCTCTTAATCTCTTTAATCTTACACAAATCAGTCAGATTCATTCTTAAACACACTTTAAAACACAAAAGTGTTTACTTTAAAGGTTCCACCTTTACTTGAATCTCCTCCAAACTTGCTGTCTGATCTTTCTCAGCAGCTGTCACCTTTGAAGGCTCTTCCTTTACATGATTACTCCAAATCCCACAGCTCTCCAAAGCTGTCTTTATCCAGATTGGCCAACCACACTTGTTTTCTCTCTCTTTCTTCTCTTCACATCTTGATCTTGTCTTCTCCACCATGCTTAACTCGTTTGAATCCATCAGAAACTCTCCACAGACTCAAGTCGATCTCAAGCACACAAACAAACACCAAGAACACATCAAGAACACCTCAAGAACACCTCAAGAAACTCAGACTTCATAAACAAGAATCAAACACACTCTCCCTTTGCGCAACCTGGCTCTGATACCATAAACACTTTTTGTTTGTAGTGTGTTTAATAATTAATCTGAGTGATTTGTATAATGTTTAGGAGATTAAGAGTTCTAGAGAATAAGAACAAGAGAGAGAGACTCAAAACTCCATTAATTAATAACTGATGAGGTTTACAAGTATATATAGAGAGAGCAACAAGGGTTTTCGTAAACACTTTTGTGTTTGTAGTGTGTTTAATAATTAATCTGAGTGATTTGTATAATGTTTAGGAGATTAAGAGTTCTAGAGAGAATAAGAACAAGAGAGAGAGACTCAAAACTCCATTAATTAATTTAATTTCTCAGATACAGGTTATATATGAAGAGATAAGGATAATACAAAGAGGATTTCGAAATCATAAGCATGTGAAGTCAAGGGATAGGCTGTAAAGATGCTTCACATGCTTGGACAGGCTGTAAAGGTGCTTTACCGTTCCAGCTATGACCAGACCTTATCCAAACTACTCCTTCCTTATCCAGACTTCCTCTTGGGCGTGATCCACTCTCCAAAGGGATGCAAAGTAACTTCCTAAGCTTTTAACTTAGTTACCACAGTCAAACCGAAGTTACTGTGGTAAAACTCCAAAGTTACTATCTGCCCCAATACTCTTCCTCTATCAATGTATCACCTCTTCTCAACATTTCGAAATGTATAAGCATGTGGAGTCAATGGACAGGCTGGAACTCCTTTTGAATCACTTGGCTGTGCTTTCTCACATCTTTGCACTAGTAAAAAGCATCCTCTCCTTTCCAGCCTCATACAAGCTGTCAAAGTACCCCCTTATCCCTTCCTTATCCTCTTCCAACGTCCTTCTTAGGATAAGAAAGGATTAACATCAGTTAGACTCCAATTTAACCCATCCAGGTGTTGAGATGAGAGAATAAAGAGTTGATATATTGAGAGAGGAAGAGATTTGGAGCAGACAGTAACTTTGGAGTTTTACTGTGGTAACTTTATTTTAACCATAGTAACTACTTGGGGAAGTTATCTGATGGGATGAGAAGGTAACTTAGTGAAGAGAAGAGATGAGATTCGACCAGAAAGGGTAAGGAAGGATAAGGGAGCACTTTGACAGCCTGTATGATGCTGGAAAGGAGAGGATGCTTTTACACTAGTGCAAGCATGTGAGAAAGCACAGCCGAGTGATTCAAAAGGAGTTCCAGCCTGTCATTTGACTACACATGCTTATACATTTCGAATTTCCTTGTTGCTCTCTCTATTAATACTTGTAAACCTCATCAGTTATTAATTAATGGAGTTTTGAGTCTCTCCCTCTGTTGTTCTTAATCTCCAATCTCTTTAAGTCTCAGATTAAACTTAATCACTCTTTAAATCACAAAATCTAATATGGTATCAGAGCCAGGTTCCTTTAAAAGGAAAGAGTGATTTCGTTTTTCTAAATGTTCTTGAGTGTTCTTGAGTGTTCTTGAGAGTTCTTGAGATTTTTCAAGAGCTAGATCCTTTAAAAGTCAAGTTTGTGTCTGTTGGTGTTTCTTTTGGAGAGTCAGCTTCAAGGGAGTCTCTTTAGGCGTTTGACAAGGTCAGAAGAGGGGTCTAGCTTGTGGTTAAGCTTGGCGTGTGAGATTAGAAGCATTTGAGGGAAGATCTAGGCTAAAGAAAATGGAGCTGCTTCAATCTGGTACAACAAGGCGTGAAGAGAAGAAAGAGAGAGGGAATGAGTGAGGGTGGTTCTCACAAATGAAAACAACTCTGAAAAGGTGTGGAGTTTGGAGAAACCATGAGAAGGAAGAGTCTTTGAAGGGGAAAGCTGCTGAGAAAGATCAGACAGCAAGGGAAACAAGTGGAAATTGCTTTAGTCTTGAAGAAAGTACACTGCTTGAGAAGATTGAAGATGTTTATGAGAACAAGATCAGTCTTAGGAGAGTGTATGAAGTCAAGAAGGTGATTAGTGAAGTTAAACCAGGAAGAGAAGGGTTCAATAACCATGTGAGGAAGCTACAACATTTGTGGGTTGAACTACAAGGGTTGAGATCCCATGTGGATGGGGATACTACACAAGAGCAAGCGACAGTCTTGAAGCTCTTGGCGAGCATGGAGTCAACATATGGGTGGCTGGTGGAGATGGTTCTAAGAGGGGAACAGCTTCCGGAAATGGAAGAGATCTGTGTGCTTATAAGAAGGGCGTATGAGATAATGAGAGATGATGAGAGGCTAACCATGAGTAGGAGTGAGAGCTCATGGAAGCCAACTGGGAGTAGGAGTGAGAGCTTCCAGAAGCTAACCATGAGTAGGAGTGAGAGCTCATGGAGGCTAACCGGGAGTAGGAGTGAGGGCTTCAGGAAGAAGAGGAGGTGCAGAATGCTATCCAAAGCTTCTATCAACATAGGAAATGGTAAGAAGAGAGTTGTGGGAGAGTGTTCTTACTCAGCCTACCTGGGGGAATCAGTAGAAAACAGTGGGGTGTTAAAAGAGCAGGAGAAAGGGAGTGGAGCTGATGATCGCATCACCAGGAAGGAATGGAGAGTGTTTATGGAACAAGTACAAGCCTTAGCAGCAAGCAGGAAGCATGCTATACAATCCGGAGCTTCTAAACCCATTGTGATTGATTATGGAGCAAGTCATCACATGATCAGTGATAGGAGGCTTATAAGTGAGATCAAGGCTGCAACAGGGAGTGTTATGATAGCTAATGGTGCCATGATCCCAATAGAAGGAGTGGGAAAGCTAAAACTGTTTGAGAAGGACACGGCTGCCTTCTACATGCCTCAGTTCACTTCAAATCTATTATCTGTGAAGAAAGCTACCATTGATCTTGATTGTCAAGTAGTATTCAGACCTGATGAAGTTGAGTTTCAAGATTTGAAGACTGGGAGAGTTATTGGCAGAGGAGACAGCAAGAATCAGCTATACCACCTCGACTTGGCTAAGACCTCTAATCCCTTTGATTCTATTTGCTTGAGTAGTACTGCTGGGAAGATTGATAGTATTACTTGGCATGCTAGATTAGGACATCCTCATGCTCGTGCCATTGAATTGATAATCCCTAATATGTCATTCAATCACTTGAATTGTGAAGCATGCATATTAGGAAAGCATTGTAGGACTGTTTTCCCAACATCTGAGACTACTTATGAGCATTGCTTTGATCTAGTTCACTCGGATGTGTGGACCACTCCATGCATGTCTAGAGACAGCCATAAATACTTTGTGACATTCATTGATGAGAAGTCTAAGTATACATGGCTCACATTGCTTCCATCTAAAGATAGGGTGCTAGAAGCTTTTGTGAACTTCCAAGCATATGTATCTAATCAATAGAATGCCACTGTGAAGGTACTGAGATCAGACAACGGAGGTGAATATATCAGCAATGCCTTCAAGAGTCATCTAGCCAAGCATGGGATTGTGCATCAGACCAGTTGTCCCTACACACCACAGCAGAATGGTGTAGCTGGGAGGAAGAATAGGCACTTGATGGAGGTTGCTAGGTCGATGATGTTTCATGCAAATGTCCCAAAACGTTTTTGGGGAGATGCTGTACAGACTGCTTGCTATCTCATCAACCGGGTCCCAACCAAGATACTGAAGAATCTGTCTCCATTTGAGGTGCTGAATAAGAGCAAGCCTTTTATTGATCACCTAAGAGTATTAAACACTTTTGTGTTTTAGAGTGTGTTTAATAATATTCAGAGAAGATTAGAGTAAAGTTTAGAGTGAATAGAGAGATTCTAGAGAGAGATAGACTCAAAACTCCATTAATTGATTTAATGATTCAGATACAAGATATATATGAAGAGATAAGGCTGATAAAGTAAATTTCGAAATCCATAAGCATGTGGAGTCAATGGACAGGCTGGAACTCCTTTTGAAATGCTTGGCTGTGTTTCCTCACATGCTTGCTATAGTAATAAAGCATTTTCCCCTTTCCAGCTCAAGACAGCCTGTCCATGTGCTCCTTATCCTCTCCAAATACCCTTGGACGTTTTTACTCTCCAAATGGATGTAAGGTAACTTCCCAAGCTCTAACTTAGTTACCTTTATCCAGAAATGGTGAAACTCCAAAGTTACTGTGGTAAAAACTCCAAAGTTACTGTCTCACTTCATTCATCCCCAAAGCTTCATCTCTTCACTTCTTGGTCTTCATCTCAACACTCCCCCTCAAGCTTGACCATGTAGAACAAGTCAAGCTTGGAAACCATGAAGACCTCCCTCATTAAAAACCTCACCAAAGAAAACCCAATGGGATAAAACCTTGATGAGGGAAAAAGAGTGGAGACTCCATGGTTAAGGGGCTCAGCTCCTAGGAGTAAGATCAATGAGTCCAAGTCTTGATAGTATGGACTCCATTGTCTTTAATCTCGCTGCTTTAGTAAACACATCTGCAAGCTGATCTTCACTTCTTGTATAACATGGCAGTATCACTCCAAGTATAATCATCTGCCTCACCTTGTGGCAATCAACTTCTATATGCTTCGTCCTCTCATGAAAGACTGAGTTAGAAGCAATGTGGATAGCTGCTTGATTGTCACAATGCATTGTCATAGGAGTACTCTGCTCAATCTCCAAATGCTTCAAGATCCCCTTGATCCACACCAACTCGTTTGTCAGCTTCAACATGACTCTATACTCAGCTTCAGCACTTGAACAGGAGATAACCTTCTGCTTCTTACTCTTCCAAGTGACCAAGTTCCCTCCAATGAATGTACAATACCCAGTAGTTGATCTCCTGTCCACTCTATCTCCTGCCCAATCAGCATCACAATATCCAACCACTTCTGTACTGCCATTACAACCCATCCAAACTCCTTGACCAGACGTGCCACTCAAATACCTCAGTATCCTATCAACCATCTTCCAATGATGGACCTTTGGCGCCTGCATATGTTGACTCACTTGATTCACCGCAAAGCATATATCTGGCCTAGTGATGGTCAAGTAGATCAGCTTGCCAACCATCTTCCTGTATAGCTTAGGATCCTCAAACAGCTGCTTCTCTTCAACCTCCCCCTCACGCAGAACCTTATATCCCTCCTCGAGAGGTGTCTTGGCTATCTTTCCTCCAAGCACATCAGTCTCCTTCAACATATCCATAGTATACTTCCTTTGAGACATAAACAAACCCTCCTTTGATCTGCATATCTCAATGCCCAGAAAATACTTCATCTCTCCCAAATCCTTGATGTCAAACACAGATTTGAGAAACTCCTTAGTGGCCTGAATCCCTGCCTTATCACTTCCTGTGATAATCAAATCATCCACATACACTAGAATCACAATGCTCCCTGAAGGTCCTGTCAAGGTGAAGAGAGTGTGATCTAGTTCAGACTTCCTAAAGCCTCTCCCATTGAGTGTTGTACTCAGCTTCCTGTACCAAGCTCTAGGTGACTGCTTCAACCCATATATTGCTTTCTTCAATCTCAAAACATTCCCTGGCTTTACTAGATGCTCAAGACCAGGAGGTGGATGCATGTATACTTCATCTTCAAGTTCACCTTGCAAGAAAGCATTCTTCACATCCATTTGCCACAAATCCCACTCCAAGTTTGTTGCAATGGATAACACAATTCGAATTGTATGAAGCTTGGCCACTGGTGCAAAAGTATCAATGTAATCTTCCCCATAAGTCTGTGTAAATCCTCTTGCAACCAGCCTAGTCTTGCGCCTATCTATCTCCCCATTTGCAAGATACTTGATGGTGAAGATCCATCTGCTTGAAACTGCCTTCTTCCCTTTAGGTAACTCACTCTCATACCAAGTATCATTCCTGATCATTGCATCCCTTTCATCTCCTACTGAATCTCTCCAAACCTTGTGCTTCATAGCTTCTTCATAAGATCTTGGTATCTCATTCTCATCCAAGTTACACATAAACACCATGTGCTCTTCTGGATATTCTGCAAAGGAACATACGGCTTGAGAAGGATGCTCCACAGCCTTGGCATTGTAGTACACTCTCGTGTTTACCCAGTTGGAAGCATCCCTCTTTATCCTTGTGCTCCTTCGCAAAACCTGAACCTGATCCTCAGCTTGAACCTCTGCTTGAACCTCTGTTTCTGTCTCACTCACCTCCTCTGGATCATGAACCTCTCCCTGCTCATTCACACCGACCTGAGGAACATTCTCTACTTCTTGTGTCACCTCTTGATCATGATGACCTGAATCCCCTTGGTGCTGCTCTTGCACTCTTGATTCAGACTCATACTCATTTCCCCCCTCATGATCAAGGGGAGTTGTTCTTTCAGGTTCTCTAACCTTATCCTGGGACATGTTTACCCCAAGCCTTTCCAATATGTTCCTCAGATTCTCTGCCATGTTTCTTGGTTCTTGAGACAGATCTTCCAAGTCTTCCCAATTCTTTTCTTCATAATACCCCTTGGTCTCTATGAACTTAACATCTCTAGACACCAACACTCTCCTGGTTGCTGGATCATAGCACTTGTACCCCTTCTGAGTTACTGAGTATCCAATGAGCATTGCTTTAGTGCTCTTTGCCTCCAACTTGTTTCTCTGTTCTCCTGGAACCCAGACATAACATAGACATCCAAAGACACGCAGATGATCTATGTATGGCTTGCTCTTGTTCAGCACCTCAAAAGGAGACAGATTCTTCAATACCTTAGTTGGAATCCGATTGATAAGATAGCATGCAGTCTGAACAGCATCACCCCAAAACCTCTTTGGAACATTAGCATGATACATCATGGATCTAGCCACCTCCATCAGATGCCTATTCTTCCTCTCAGCTACCCCATTCTGCTGTGGTGTGTAAGGACAACTGGTCTGATGCACTATCCCATGTTTAGCCAAGTGACTCTTGAAGGCATGACTGGTGTATTCTCCTCCATTATCAGACCGTAGTACCTTCACAGTAGCATTGTAATGGTTAGTTACATATGCTTGGAAGTTGACAAAAGCCTCAAACACTCTATCCTTAGATGGCAGCAATGTGATCCATGTATACTTAGACTTCTCATCTATGAATGTCACAAAGTACTTCTGGTTTTCTCTAGACATACAAGGGGCTGTCCACACATCAGAATGAACAAGATCAAAGCAATTTGCATATATGGTCTCTGATGTGGGAAAAACAGTTCTACAATGCTTCCCTAAGATGCAAGCTTCACATTCCAAGTGATTGAATGACATATTAGGCATAATCAATTCAATTGCACGAGCATGAGGATGTCCTAATCTAGCATGCCAAGTAGTACTCTCACACCTATCAGCAGTACTACTCAAGCATACAGAATCAATAGGGTTAGAGGTCTTAGCTGTTTGGAGATGATATAACTGATTCTTGCTGTCTCCTCTACCAATAACTCTCCCAGTCTTCAAATCTTGAAACTCAACTTCATTTGGCCTGAATACTACTTGACAATCAAGATCAACTGTGGCCTTCTTCACTGATATCAGATTTGAAGTGAACTGAGGCAAATAGAACGCAGGTGAGCTCTTCTCAAACAGCTTGAGGTTTCCCACGCCTTCTATTGGGATCCTAGCACCATTAGCCATCATGACACTCCCTGTTGCAGCCTTGACTCCACTTATCAGACTTTTATCACTGATCATATGATGTGTTGCTCCAGAATCAATGATGATGGGTTTGGATGTGGATGCTAAGGCAGAAGCACCTTGTCTCCGGGTCGTAGCCAAAGCATACACATACTTGACAAACTCATCCCATTCTTTCTTTGTGATAGGATCATCTGCTCCTTTGATCTCTTGCCCCTCCATAACCATACTGTCCTCCACTGAGTTACTCATATAGGCAGAGTAAGAACACTCTCCTCTTACCACTTGTTGAGCCACCTCCTTGATCATCTTCAAGCTCATCCTATCAGTTAGATACCCAGACTCCCTGTCCTTCTTCCAAGCCTTTCCCATCTTAAGCCACACTCTAGAAAGCTTTCTCAGCCTTCCCTTCTTACAGCTTGTACCACCTTTCCACTGGTTTGAGCTCTTGTCCTCTTCCCACACATCACACGCATGAAGAACAAGAACCCATATCTCCTTCACAAGAAAGCTAAAGAACACATCTTGTTTCCTCCTTTCTTTAATAACTCTCGGATCAGATGTGCTTGGTCTCAGCACATCCAGCTCCATCCATCCTTCTTTCAGCCTTCCCACAAGCTGATACAACTCATCCTTTCCTTGTCTCAAGCCGCGGATCACTCTCTTGTCTCCACTGACCTTCACAAGTTTGGACCTTTCTACATAAGCTTCTTCAATCCCACTCTCCAAAGTGGTTTCTTGATCAGCTTCATCTTCACCTTTCAGATTCCTTGTCTGACCTTCTTCAGTAGCCATTTCCACTAAAGGCTTCCCCTTTACATGACCACACCATAACCCACAGCTTTCCAAAGCTCTCTTTGCCCATCTTGACCAATCGCCATCCCTCTCTTCTTCAAGCTCCATGATTGTACTAGATCTGTGCTTCTTCTCCATGTCTAGATTGTTTGTTTCCATCAGAACAATCCAAACGAGCCTAGTGACTGAAGAACACAACCCAGAATCACCAAGAACACTCAAGAACACCAAGAACACTCAAGAACACCAAGAAAGAACCTAAATTTGCGAAAAACAAATCACACACTCATCCCCTTTTGAGCAACCTGGCTCTGATACCATAAACACTTTTGTGTTTTAGAGTGTGTTTAATAATAATCAGAGAAGATTAGAGTAAAGTTTAGAGAGAATAGAGAGATTCTAGAGAGAGATAGACTCAAAACTCCATTAATTGATTTAATGATTCAGATACAAGATATATATGAAGAGATAAGGCTGATAAAGTAAATTTCGAAATCCATAAGCATGTGGAGTCAATGGACAGGCTGGAACTCCTTTTGAAATGCTTGGCTGTGTTTCCTCACATGCTTGCTATAGTAATAAAGCATTTTCCCCTTTCCAGCTCAAGACAGCCTGTCCATGTGCTCCTTATCCTCTCCAAATACCCTTGGACGTTTTTACTCTCCAAATGGATGTAAGGTAACTTCCCAAGCTCTAACTTAGTTACCTTTATCCAGAAATGGTGAAACTCCAAAGTTACTGTGGTAAAAACTCCAAAGTTACTGTCTCACTTCATTCATCCCCAAAGCTTCATCTCTTCACTTCTTGGTCTTCATCTCAACAAGTATTTGGGTGTGTATGCTATGGCATGACTCCAGGAGAACAGAGAAACAAGCTGGAGGCAAAGAGTACTAAGGCTATGTTCATTGGATACTCTATCACTCAGAAGGGATACAAGTGCTGTGATCCTGAAGCAAGAAGAGTGATGGTATCTAGAGAAGTGAAGTTTATTGAATCAAAAGGGTATTATGAAGAAAAGGAGTGGGAAAATCTGAAGGATTTGTCTCAAGCTCCATCTGATAGAGCAACAACACTGAGGGTGCTGTTGGAGAAGCTAGGGATAGGGTTATCCCAGGATCAGGAATCTGGAAGAAGAGAGTATTCCAATCCGACTAGTGAAGCTGAAAAAGCAACTCCTCTTGATCATGAGAGGGGGAATGAAACTGAATCTCATGAGTGTTAAGTTGGAGATCAGGAAGTAAATGTTGAGAAGAGGTGATAAAGAGTGGATACATTGATAGAGGAAGAGTATTGGGGCAGTCAATAACTTTAGAGATTTACCACAGTAACTTTAGTTTTACTGTGGTAACTAAGTTAAAGGCTTGGGAAGTTACCTTGGATCCCTTTGGTAAAGAGAATCACGCCCAAGAGGAGTCTGGATAAGGGAGGAGGTGTTTGGATAAGGTCTGGTCATAGCTGGAAAGGAAAAACACCTTTACAGCCTGTCCAAGCATGTGAAGCCTCTCAGCCAAGTATTTCAAACCAGAATGGCCAGCTAGCTTTGACAACACATGCTTTGAGTCCCATTTCGAAATCCCCTTTGTATTAGTCTTATCTCTTCATATATAACTTGTATCTGAGACATTAAATCAATTAATGGAGTTTTGAGTCTCTATCTTATCCTTTATTCTCTCTAATCTCTTAATCTCTTTAATCTTACACAAATCAGTCAGATTCATTCTTAAACACACTTTAAAACACAAAGGTGTTTATGGTATCAGAGCCAGGTTGCTAAAAGGGTGGGAGTGTGTTGTTCTTGCTTTGAAAAATCTGGGTTTGTGTTCTTGGTGTTCTTGGGCTATTCTTGGTGTTCTTGAGTGCTCTTTGTGTTTTTGAGCTCTATTCTTCATTCTCTGGGATTGTTTGAGTTTATCTGATGGAAACAAACGACCTCAGTATGGATATGAAGCATGGATCTAGTAAACCAGTGAAGATTCAAGGAGAAAATGATGGGTTTTGGTCCAGATGGGTGAAGACAGCTGTGGGGAGCTGTGTGTTGTGTTGTAGTCATGTAAAGGGGAAGCCTTTAAGTGAAGTGACTACAAAAGAAGGTCAGGCAAGGAGCCTGAGGTATGAAGATAGAGCTGTTCAAGAAGACAGTACAAGGTGTGAGATTGAAACAACTCATGGGAGTAGATCCAATCTGATGAAGGTCTATGAAGGCAAGAGAGCTATTGGGGATCTGAAACAAGGAAAGGACGAGCTCATTCAGCTTGTGGGAAAGCTGAAGTGTTTATGGTCCGAGTTGGATGAGTTGAGATCAAACAGATCAGATCCGTAGGGTGTTCAAGAAAGGCTGAAACAAGATGGAGTCTTTAGCCTTCTTGGGAGCCTGAAATCAACTTATGATCAGCTAATCAGATGTATACTTAGTGGAGATGAGCTATCTGATGTAGATGGTGAGTGTGTGATTGTTCAGAAAGGTGAAGATCACCATATGTGGGAGAAGAACAAGAAGCCAATGTGTATGAAGTATGGTACAAGCTGTAAGAAAGGAAGATTGAGGAGAATTTTCAGAGCTAAGAGGGCTAAGGTACTGTATCAGAAGAGGAGTAGACAGTCTGGGGGTCTAAGCAATAGCTTAGAGATGAGATGGATTAAGGAGTTTATGCAGCAAACAATTAGAGGAGAGTGCTCTTACTCAGCTTACATGGGTAACTCAGTGGAAGAGAGAATGGTTGTGAGGGGGCAGGAGACCAAAGGAGCGGATGATCCAATCACAAAGAAGGAATGGAATGAGTTTGTTAAGTATGTGTATGCTCTGGCTGCAACCAAGAGGCAAGGGGTTCTATCATCAGCCTCTAAACCTATCATAATTGATTCTGGAGCAAGCCATCATATGATCAGTGATAGGAGTCTGATAAGTGAAGTCAAAGCTGCAACAGGGAGTGTCATGATAGCTACCAGGATCCCAATAGAAGGAGTGGGAAACCTCAAGCTGTTTGAGAAGAACTCAGTTGCTTTCTACCTACCTCAGTTCACTTCAAATCTGATATCTGTGAAGAAAGCTACAGTTGATCTTGATTGTCAAGTAGTATTCAGGCCAAATGAAGTTGAGTTTCAAGACTTGAAGACTGGAAGAGTTATTGGCAGAGGAGACAGCAAGAATTAGCTATACCATCTTCAAATGGTTAAGAATTCTAAACCCTTTGATTTTGTGTGCTTGAGTAGTGCTGCTGATAGGTGTGATAGTATGATTTGGCATGCTAGATTGGGACATCCTCATGCTCGTGCAATTGAATTGATCATGCCTAATATGACATTTAATCACTTGGAGTGTGAGGCTTGCATATTAGGAAAGCATTGTAGGACTGTGTTCCCAACTTCTGAAACTACTTATGAGCATTGTTTTGATTTGGTTCACTCTGATGTGTGGACATCTCCATGTGTGTCTAGGGACAGCCAGAAATACTTTGTGACATTCATTGATGAGAAGTCAAAGTATACTTGGCTCACATTGCTTCCATCTAAAGATAGGGTGTTAGAAGCTTTTATAAACTTCCAAGCACATGTTACTAATCAGTACAATGCTACTGTGAAGGTACTGAGATCAGACAATGGAGGTGAATACATCAGCAATGCCTTCAAGAGTCATCTAGCCAAGCATGGGATTGTGCATCAGATTAGCTGCCTTTATACACCACAGCAGAATGGTGTAGCTGAGAGGAAGAACAGGCACTTAATGGAGGTTGCTAGATCGATGATGTTACATGCAAATGTCCCAAAACGTTTTTGGGGAGATGCTGTGCAGACTGCTTGCTATCTCATCAACAGGGTACCAACCAAGATATTGAAGAACCTGTCTCCGTTTGAAGTATTGAACAAGAGCAGGCCATACATTGATCACCTAAGAGTCTTTGGGTGTGTGTGTTATGTCATGGTTCTAGGAGAGCAGAGAAACAAACTGGATGCAAAGAGCACTAAGGCAATGTTCATTGGATATTCAGTAACTCAGAAGGGGTACAAGTGCTATGATCCTGATGCAAGGAGAGTGTTGGTATCTAGAGAAGTGAAGTTTGTTGAATCAAAAGGGTATTATGAAGAGAAGAAGTGGGAAGATCTGAAGGATTTATCTCAAGCTCCATCTGATAAGGCAACAACACTGAGAGTGCTGTTGGAGAAGCTAGGGATAGGTTTATCACATGATCAGGAACCAGGAAGGAGAGAGCCTTCTAATCAGGCTGAAGAAGCTGAAAGAACAACCCCTCTTGATCATGAGAGGGGGAATGGATCTGAATCAGGTGAGCAGGAGCAGAACCAAGAGGATTCAGGTCATCATGATCAAGATGCGACACATGAAGTAGAGAATTTGGCTCAGCCTAATGAAGATGAGCAAGAGAATGTGGCTCAGTCTAGTGGAGATGAGCAAGGAGAGTCTACTGGTTCAGAAGAACAAGTTCAAGATGAGATTCTGGTACAAACTGAAGATCAGGTTCAACCATTAAGAAGGAGCACAAGGATAAAGAGGGATGCTTCCAACTGGGTAAACACGAGAGTGTACTACAATGCCCAGGCTGTGGAGCATCCTTCTCAAGCCGTGTGTTCCTTTGCTGAGTTTCCAGAAGAGCATTGTGCGTTCATG
Source organism: Brassica napus (assembly GCF_020379485.1). Taxonomy (NCBI): domain Eukaryota; kingdom Viridiplantae; phylum Streptophyta; class Magnoliopsida; order Brassicales; family Brassicaceae; genus Brassica; species Brassica napus. The sequence continues at coordinate 322,857 of NW_026014893.1, forward strand.
ATTAGTCTGGATGAGAGTTATGTACCAAGGACTTATGAAGAAGCTATGTTAGACAAGGAATGGAAAGAATCAGTGGGAGCTGAAGCTGGTGCTATGATTAAGAATGATACATGGTATGAGAGTGAGCTACCAAAAGGAAAGAGAGCAGTATCTAGCAGATGGATCTTTACTATCAAATACTTGCCTAATGGACAGATTGGTAGGAGGAAAACTAGACTGGTAGCAAGAGGGTTCACACAGACCTATGGAGAGGATTACATTGATACATTTGCACCAGTGGCCAAGCTACACACCATTCGGATTGTGTTGTCCATTGCAACAAACTTGGAGTGGGACTTGTGGCAGATGGATGTGAAGAATGCTTTCCTGCAAGGTGAGCTAGAAGATGAGGTATATATGCTTCCCCCTCCTGGTCTTGAGCATCTAGTGAAGCCAGGAAATGTTTTGAGATTGAAGAAGGCTATATATCGGCTGAAGCAGTCTCCTAGAGCTTGGTACAGAAAGCTTAGTACAACTCTCAATGGGAGAGGGTTCAGGAAGTATGAACTAGATCATACACTCTTCACACTGGTCAGACCATCAGGGATCATAGTGGTTTTGGTGTATGTGGATGATTTGATTATCACAGGGAGTGATAAGGCTGGGATTGAAGCCACCAAAGAGTTTCTCAAGTCTGTGTTTGATATTAAAGACTTGGGAGAAATGAAGTATTTTTTGTGGATTGAGATATGCAGATCCAAGGAGGGTTTGTTTATTTCTCAAAGGAAGTACACTATGGATATGCTGAAGGAGACTGATGTGCTTGGAGGAAAGATAGCTGAGACACCTTTTGAGGAAGGGTATAAGGTCTTGCGTGAGGGGGAGGTTGAAGAGAACCAGTTGTTTGAGGATGCTAAGCTGTATAGGAGGATGGTTGGTAAGCTAATCTACTTGACTATCACCAGACCTGATATATGCTTTGCTGTGAATCAAGTGAGCCAGCATATGCAGGCTCCAAAGGTACATCACTGGAAGATGGTTGATACGATACTGAGGTATTTGAGTGGCTCGCATGGACAAGGAGTTTGGATGGGTTGTAATGGCAGTACAGAAGTGGTGGGCTATTGTGATGCTGATTGGGCAGGAGATAGAGTGGACAGGAGATCAACTACTGGCTATTGTACATTCATTGGAGGGAACCTGGTTACTTGGAAGAGTAAGAAGCAGAAGGTCATCTCCTGTTCAAGTGTAGAGGCTGAGTATAGAGCTATGTTGAAGCTGACAAACGAGTTGGTGTGGATCAAGGGTATCTTGAAGCATCTGGAGATTGAGCAGAGTACTCCTATGACAATGCACTGTGACAATCAAGCAGCTATTCACATTGCTTCTAACTCAGTCTTTCATGAGAGGACAAAGCATATAGAAGTTGATTGCCACAAGGTGAGGCAGATGATTATCCTAGGAGTGATACTGCCTTGTTATACAAGAAGTGAAGACCAGCTTGCAGATGTGTTTACTAAGGCAGCGAGATTGAAGACAATGGAGTCCATACTATCCAGGCTTGGACTCATTGGTCTTACTCCCAGGAGCTGATCCCCTCGTCATGAGATCACCACTCTTTTTCCCTCATCAAAGTTTTATCCCATTGGGTTTTCTTTGATGAGGTTTTTAATGAGGGAAGATCTCATGGCGATCCAAGCCTGACTTGTTTCACATGGTCAAGCTTGAGGGGGCGTGTTAAGTTGGAGATCAGGAAGTAAATGTTGAGAAGAGGTGATAAAGAGTGGATACATTGATAGAGGAAGAGTATTGGGGTAGTCAATAACTTTAGAAATTTACCATAGTAACTTTAGTTTTACTGTGGTAACTAAGTTAAAGGCTTGGGAAGTTACCTTGGATCCCTTTGGTAAAGAGAATCACGCCCAAGAGGAGTCTGGATAAGGGAGGAGGTGTTTGGATAAGGTCTGGTCATAGCTGGAAAGGAAAAACACCTTTACAGCCTGTCCAAGCATGTGAAGCCTCTCAGCCAAGTATTTCAAACCAGAATGGCCAGCTAGCTTTGACTACACATGCTTTGAGTCCCATTTCGAAATCCCCTTTGTATTAGTCTTATCTCTTCATATATAACTTGTATCTGAGACATTAAATCAATTAATTTGAGTCTCTATCTTATCTTTTATTCTCTCTAATCTCTTAATCTCTTTAATCTTACACAAATCAGTCAGATTAATTCTTAAACACACTTTAAAACACAAAAGTGTTTAATGAGCAAGTGCAAAATCAAGAAGATTCAGGCCAGCATAATCAAGAGGTAACACAGGAAGTAGAGACTGGTGCTCAGTCTAGTGGAGATGGGTAAAGAGAGTCTACTAGCTCAGATGAGAGTGGAGAGTGGGAAGGAGATCCTAATGGGTTAAATGAGAGTGGTGCTCAATCAAGTGAAGATGGGCAAGAGCCACAAGAAGAACAAGTTCAGGAGCTAAGGAGGAGCACAAGGGTGAAGAGAGATGCTTCCAACTGGGTAAACACGAGAGTGTACTACAATGCCCAGGCTGTGGAGCATCCTTCTCAAGCTATGTGTTCCATTGCAGAGTTTCCGGACGAGCATACAGCCTTCACAGTAAGCTTGGATGAGAGCTATATTCCAAGGACATATGAAGAAGCTATGGCTTTAAAGGAGTGGAGAGATTCAGTTGCTGATGAGTCCGGAGCCATGATTAAGAATGAAACGTGGTATGAGAGTGAGCTGCCTAAAGGGAAGAAGGCAGTGACTAGTAAATGGGTGTTCACAATCAAGTTTCATCCTGATGGAAGAATAGAGAGGCGCAAGTCTAGGTTGGTGGCAAGAGGATTTACTCAGACATATGGTGAGGACTATGTTGAGACCTTTGCTCCTGTGGCTAAACTTCATACTATCAGGATTGTATTATCTTTAGCTGTGAATCTTGAGTGGGATTTGTGGCAAATGGATGTGAAGAATGCATTTCTTCAAAGAGAGTTGGAAGATGAAGTATACATGCATCCACCACCAGGTCTTGAACATCTAGTAAAGAAGGGTAATGTGTTGAGGTTGAGGAAAGCTATCTATGGTCTCAAGCAGTCTCCAAGGGCATGGTACAACAAGTTGAGTACTACACTGAATGGGAGAGGGTTCAGAAAGTCAGAATTGGATCACACTCTCTTTACCCTAACCACTAAACACTTTTGTGTTTTAGAGTGTGTTTAATAATAATCAGAGAAGATTAGAGTAAAGTTTAGAGAGAATAGAGAGATTCTAGAGAGAGATAGACTCAAAACTCCATTAATTTATTTAATGATTCAGATACAAGATATACATGAATAGATAAGGCTGATAAAGTGAATTTCGAAATCCATAAGCATGTGGAGTCAATGGACAGGCTGGAACTCCTTTTGAAATGCTTGGCTGTGTTTCCTCACATGCTTGCTATAGTAATAAAGCATTTTCCCCTTTCCAGCTCAAGACAGCCTGTCCATGTGCTCCTTATCCTCTCCAAATACCCTTGGACGTTTTTACTCTCCAAATGGATGTAAGGTAACTTCCCAAGCTCTAACTTAGTTACCTTTATCCAGAAATGGTGAAACTCCAAAGTTACTGTGGTAAAAACTCCAAAGTTACTGTCTCACTTCATTCATCCCCAAAGCTTCATCTCTTCACTTCTTGGTCTTCATCTCAACACTCCCCCTCAAGCTTGACCATGTAGAACAAGTCAAGCTTGGAAACCATGAAGACCTCCCTCATTAAAAACCTCACCAAAGAAAACCCAATGGGATAAAACCTTGATGAGGGAAAAAGAGTGGAGACTCCATGGTTAAGGGGCTCAGCTCCTAGGAGTAAGATCAATGAGTCCAAGTCTTGATAGTATGGACTCCATTGTCTTTAATCTCGCTGCTTTAGTAAACACATCTGCAAGCTGATCTTCACTTCTTGTATAACATGGCAATATCACTCCAAGTATAATCATCTGCCTCACCTTGTGGCAATCAACTTCTATATGCTTCGTCCTCAAATGAAAGATATCACTTTTAGGATTGAGTAGAGTAATCTGAGTAAATAAGAAAGACTAGAAGTGTTTTAGAACAGATTTGAGTATGAAATGAGATTAGGAGTCTAGCATAGAATCATTGTGAGAATAAAGACTAAGAGAGACTCATAACTTGCTTAATCTTATTAATGAGAGAAAGAGAGACTCATAACTTGCTTAATCTTATTAATGAGAGAGTTTACATATTTATATGAAGGAGAGAGCTAGGGTTTTCGTATACAAGAGGATAAGGTAAGCATGTGGAGTCAATGCCTAATTCAAAACTATCCAATAAGGAGAGCCATCCGTGTGAGGCCTCTCTAGCTGGCTGATGCCTTTTGCTTTTACTTTCCAGCTGTGACAGCCTGTCCAAGACTCTCCCTTATCCTTTCCAATGGTCTGATCCATCCTCCAAAGGCTAAGGTAACTTCTCCTCTTTACTTAAGTAACTTGGGTAACTAGTGGTGGGGTTTGGTTGAGCTTTGGTCGATCCCATCTTGTACGGATGGTACGGCCATGTACGGCCTTGTACGGACTGGTTGATCCCAAAGCTCCCAAACCTTCCTAGTCTCCCTTCTCCTCATTCTACTCAAACCTCATCTCCCTTCTTCACTTAACTCAGCTCATCTCAACACTCCCCCTCAAGCTTAGCTTTGTGAAAGCCTAAGCTTGGACAGCCATGAGATCTTCCTCATTAAAAACCTCACTAAGGAAAACCCATTGGGACAAAACCTTAATGAGGGAAAAAGAGTAAAGATCTCATGACTAAGGGGATCAGCTGCTTCTCTTCCCAAGATCAATGAGGCCCAATCTAATATGAATGGACTCCATTGTCTTTTGCCTTGCAGCCTTGGTAAATACATCAGCCAACTGATCTTCACTCCTAGTATAACATGGCAAGATGACTCCTAGGACAATCATCTGCCTCACCTTGTGGCAATCAACCTCAATGTGCTTTGTCCTCTCATGGAACACCGAGTTGGAGGCTATGTGAATGGCGGCCTGGTTGTCACAATGCATTGTCATTGGAGTGTCTTGTTTTATCTCCAAATGCTTCAAGATGCCCTTGATCCAAACTAGCTCGTTTTAAGCTTCAGCATAGCTCTATACTCAGCTTCTGCACTTGAGCATGACACCACCTTCTGTTTCTTACTCTTCCAAGTCACCAAGTTGCCTCCAATGAATGTGCAATAGCCGGTTGTTGATCTCCTGTCAGCTCTATCACCTGCCCAATCTGCATCACAATAGCCCACCACTTCTGTGCTTCCATTGCACCCCGTCCATACTCCTTGATCCGGCGAGCCATTCAGAAACATTAGTAGCCTCTCCACCATACGCCAATGATGTTCCTTGGGAAGCTGCATGTGTTGACTCACCTGATTCACAGCAAAGCATATATCAGGTCTTGTGATGGTAAGATAAATCAATTTGCCAACAAGTTTTCTATAGAGTTTAGGATCATGAAATGGCTTGCTGCCTTCAATCTCCCCCTCTCTTGGTACTTTGTAGCCATCCTCCATTGGCACCCTTGCTGTCTTGCCTCCATAAGCACCTGCACCTTTCAAAAGATCAAGTGTATACTTCCTTTGGGACATGAACAAACCTTCCTTGGATCTACAAATCTCAATTCGAAGAAAGTATTTCATTTCTCCCAAGTCTTTTATTTCAAACATAGACTTTAGAAACTCCTTGGTTGCTTTGATACCTTCCTTATCACTCCCTGTGATAATGATATCATCCACATACACAAGGAGAGCAACCATACCTGAGGGAGTAGTGAGGGTAAAGAGAGTATGGTCCAATTCTGACTTCTTAAAACCTCGGCCGTTCAGAGTTGTGCTCAACTTGTTGTACCAAGCTCTTGGTGATTGCTTCAACCCATAGATAACCTTCTTTAGCCTCAGTACATTCCCTCTTTTCACTAGGTGTTCAAGACCAGGTGGAGGATACATGTATACTTCATCCTCAAGTTCTCCTTGTAAGAATGCATTCTTCACATCCATTTGCCACAATCCCCATCCAAGATTAACTGCCAAGCTTAGTACAATTCTAATGGTATGTAACTTGGCTACTGGTGCAAATGTCTCAATGTAATCCTCTCCATATGTTTGAGTGAACCCTCTTGCTACTAATCTAGTCTTCTTCCTCTCAATCTGCCCATCAGCCTTGTATTTGATTGTGAAGATCCATCTACTAGATACTGCCTTCTTCCCTTTTGGTAGTTCACTCTCATACCATGTATCATTCTTGATCATAGCTCCTGCCTCAGCTCCTACTGATTCCTTCCATTCCTTATCCTTCATTGCCTCTTCATAGCTTCTTGGAATGTGATTCTCATCTAAGTTTACCATGAATGCACAATGTGCTTCTGGATATTTAGCAAAAGAACACACGGCCTGAGTAGGATGCTTCACAGCTTGGGCATTGTAGTACACTCTTGTGTTTACCCAACTGGAAGGATCCTTTCTCAGCCTTGTACTTCTTCTCAACACTGGTCCTTCTTGCGCCATCTCTTGTTCTTCTTCTTGTGGCAGCACACTTGGTTCAGATCTTTCTTCTCCTAGATGACTTGCTTCAGCTCCTTCTTCCCTTAGCTGACTCTCTTCAGCTTCTTGTTGATCATTTGATTCCACAGCTTGATCATGAGAACCAGAACTCTCTTCTCTACTTGTCTCTTCACGGTTTTGAGTTCTTGTTTCATTCCCCCCCTCATGGTCAAGATTGGAGGTCTGATGATCCGGTACTGGAGTAGTGCTTCTTCCACCTTGATTCATGTTGATTCCAAGACCCTCTAGGATAATCCTCAATGTTTCAGCTCTATCAGAAGTGAGATCTTTCAAATCATCTTGAGTCTGCTCCTCATAGTATCCTTTTTCTTCAACAAACTTCACTTCTCTAGATACTAACACTCTCCTTGTGTTAGGATCATAGCACTTGTATCCTTTCTGACTTGATGAATATCCAATAAACATTGCCTTTGAACTCTTAGCTTCTAGCTTGTTTCTTATCTCTCCAGGCACCATCACAAAACACAAACATCCAAAGATCTTCATATGCTCTAGAGAGGGTTTGTACTGATTCAGTACCTCAAACGGTGATTGTCCTTGAAGAATCAGAGTTGGTGTCCTGTTGATGAGATAACAAGCCGTAGCAACTGCATCACTCCAAAACTTCTTAGGCACGTTGGATTGAAACATCATGGACCTGGCTACTTCCATCAAATGCCTGTTCTTCCTCTCAGCCACACCATTCTGTTGTGGGGTATAGGGACAGCTTGTCTGATGAAGGATTCCATGCTGAGATAGGTGTAGTTTGAATGCTTGTCCCGTGTACTCTCCTCCATTATCTGACCTAAAAATCTTTATCTTGGCATTGTAATGGTTAGTCACATAGGCTTGAAAGTTTTTAAATGCATCAAGTACCCTATCTTTGGTTGGAATTAGGGTTAACCAGGTGTATTTGGATTTTTCATCAATGAAAGTTACATAGTACTTATGGTTGTCTCTAGACAGGCAAGGTGCAGTCCAAACATCAGAATGAATGAGATCAAAATATTTTTCATAAACAGTAGTAGACTTGGAAAAGACAGTTCTACAATGCTTGCCTAAAATGCAAGCTTCACACTCATTATTCTCAAAGGAAACACCTGGTAACATCAGTTTTAAAGCCTTATTATGAGGGTGTCCTAATCTAGCATGCCACAATGCATTTTTACTTAAACTAGAACCAGAAACAGAAGTAAACGAGCAGCTATATCTAGAAACAGGAGTGAGATCTTCAAGTAAATATAGCTCTCCTGTAGTCACTCCCTTTCCAATCATCTTGCTGCTTTTAATATCCTGAAACTTCACATCATTAGGACTGAATATAACATTGCATTGCAAATCAGTAGCACATTTCTTAATAGATAACAAGTTTGAAGTAAATTCAGGCATATAAAAAGCTTTAGTTTCCTTATCAAACAGTTTAAGACTTCCTATTCCTCTAATAGGAATCTTATCTCCATTAGCAATCATTACATTTCCATTCATTGGTACAATGTTTTTAATCAAATTAGTGTCACTTATCATATGATGAGATGCACCTGAATCAATCACTAATGGCTTAATGTCATGAGAACTAGCAATATGTGCAAGGATACTAGATGGTTTGAATGCATGATCATTTCTAGCAAAGTTTGCAATCCTAGATTGATTTACCATTTCTATCAAGCTCTCATGCATCCTATCAGTTCTAGTTAGATTCTTATAGTTCTCTAAGTAGGTGCTGGATGAGACCGTTGTACGCTGGGTTTAGGGTGAGGAGTAACCCAAAGACCTTATCTTTCTCTCTCCTCTTGTTAAGCTCATCAGCATCCGTTGTGCTTGGCCTAAGCATCTCCATCTCGGACCAGAGGCTTCTGAATCTTCCTAGATGCTTAGTGAACTCCATGTCTTCTTGTACAAGGTTGTTGATAGCTTGCTTCACCTCAAACACTCGGCTTAGGTTTGAAGTGTTGCCATACACCTTCTTCAAAGTATCCCACAGCTCTTTAGCAGACTCACAGTAGCTGTATGCATCCAGAATAGCCGGCTCAAGGAACGCATGAAGAACATACATCACCAACATGTCCTCTTGATGCCACTTCTCTTCTGCCTTGCTTGCGGCTTCATCTTCAGCCTCTCCTTGAGTGATGAGCTTTGGAGCTTCTCCTGGCGTGATGTGCTTCCAAAGCCCCTTGCTTCCCACTGTGGTTCTCACCATCCGAGACCACACCAAGTAGTTGTTTCCCTTGAAACACACCGCCACTTTCATATTCATGTTCATCCCACTCTCCATGTTGAATGTAGAACCCTTTAGACTTCAATAACTTTCTCTTGAGGTAATTGTCTTGAGCGAACACTAGTAGCTTCACCTTTTACCCACACAGCTTCAATAACACCTCACACAACCAATAGAACTCAGAAAGACTACCCAGAACCACTTAAGAACACACGAACACAAAACTGTCTCTTCAAAGCTTCAATCTTGAATCTTTAAAGAACCCAACGAAACCAAGTTTCCTATGAACCTGGCTCTGATACCATATCACTTTTAGGATTGAGTAGAGTAATCTGAGTAAATAAGAAAGACTAGAAGTGTTTTAGAAGAGATTTGAGTATGAAATGAGATTAGGAGTCTAGCATAGAATCATTGTGAGAATAAAGACTAAGAGAGACTCATAACTTGCTTAATCTTATTAATGAGAGAGTTTACATATTTATATGAAGGAGAGAGCTAGGGTTTTCGTATACAAGAGGATAAGGTAAGCATGTGGAGTCAATGCCTAATTCAAAACTATCCAATATGGAGAGCAATCCGTGTGAGGCCTCTCTAGCTGGCTGATGCTTTTGCTTTTACTTTCCAGCTGTGACAGCCTGTCCAAGACTCTCCCTTATCCTTTCCAACGGCCTGATCCATCCTCCAAAGGCTAAGGTAACTTCTCCTCTTTACTTAAGTAACTTGGGTAACTAGTGGTGGGGTTTGGTTGAGCTTTGGTCGATCCCATCTTGTACGGATGGTACGGCCATGTACAGCTATGTACGGACTGGTTGATCCCAAAGCTCCCAAACCTTCCTAGTCTCCCTTCTCCTCATTCTACTCAAACCTCATCTCCCTTCTTCACTTAACTCAGCTCATCTCAACAAAAGACTGAGTTAGAAGCAATGTGGATAGCTGCTTGATTGTCACAATGCATTGTCATAGGAGTACTCTGCTCAATCTCCAAATGCTTCAAGATCCCCTTGATCCATACCAACTCGTTTGTCAGCTTCAACATGGCTCTATACTTAGCTTCAGCACTTGAACAGGAGATAACCTTCTGCTTCTTACTCTTCCAAGTGACCAAGTTCCCTCCAATGAATGTACAATACCCAGTAGTTGATCTCCTGTCCACTCTATCTCCTGCCCAATCAGCATCACAATATCCAACCACTTCTGTACTGCCATTACAACCCATCCAAACTCCTTGACCAGACGTGCCACTCAAATACCTCAGTATCCTATCAACCATCTTCCAATGATGGACCTTTGGCGCCTGCATATGTTGACTCACTTGATTCACCGCAAAGCATATATCTGGCCTAGTGATGGTCAAGTAGATCAGCTTGCCAACCATCTTCCTGTATAGCTTAGGATCCTCAAACAGCTGCTTCTCTTCAACCTCCCCCTCACGCAGAACCTTATATCCCTCCTCGAGAGGTGTCTTGGCTATCTTTCCTCCAAGCACATCAGTCTCCTTCAACATATCCATAGTATACTTCCTTTGAGACATAAACAAACCCTCCTTTGATCTGCATATCTCAATGCCCAGAAAATACTTCATCTCTCCCAAATCCTTGATGTCAAACACAGATTTGAGAAACTCTTTAGTGGCCTAAATCCCTGCCTTATCACTTCCTGTGATAATCAAATCATCCACATACACTAGAATCACAATGCTCCCTGAAGGTCCTGTCAAGGTGAAGAGAGTGTGATCTAGTTCAGACTTCCTAAAGCCTCTCCCATTGAGTGTTGTACTCAGCTTCCTGTACCAAGCTCTAGGTGACTGCTTCAACCCATATATTGCTTTCTTCAATCTCAAAACATTCCCTGGCTTTACTAGATGCTCAAGACCAGGAGGTGGATGCATGTATACTTCATCTTCAAGTTCACCTTGCAAGAAAGCATTCTTCACATCCATTTGCCACAAATCCCACTCCAAGTTTGTTGCAATGGATAACACAATTCGAATTGTATGAAGCTTGGCCACTGGTGCAAAAGTATCAATGTAATTTTCCCCATAAGTCTGTGTAAATCCTCTTGCAACCAGCCTAGTCTTGCGCCTATCTATCTCCCCATTTGCAAGATACTTGATGGTGAAGATCCATCTGCTTGAAACTGCCTTCTTCCCTTTAGGTAACTCACTCTCATACCAAGTATCATTCCTGATCATTGCATCCCTTTCATCTCCTACTGAATCTCTCCAAACCTTGTGCTTCATAGTTTCTTCATAAGATCTTGGTATCTCATTCTCATCCAAGTTACACATAAACACCATGTGCTCTTCTGGATATTCTGCAAAGGAACATACGGCTTGAGAAGGATGCTCCACAGCCTGGGCATTGTAGTACACTCTCGTGTTTACCCAGTTGGAAGCATCCCTCTTTATCCTTGTGCTCCTTCGCAAAACCTGAACCTGATCCTCAGCTTGAACCTCTGCTTGAACCTCTGTTTCTGTCTCACTCACCTCCTCTGGATCATGAACCTCTCCCTGCTCATTCACACCCCTCTGGATCATGAACCTCTCCCTGCTCATTCACACCGACCTGAGAAGATATATATGAATAGATAAGGCTGATAAAGTGAATTTCGAAATCCATAAGCATGTGGAGTCAATGGACAGGCTGGAACTCCTTTTGAAATGCTTGGCTGTGTTTCCTCACATGCTTGCTATAGTAATAAAGCATTTTCCCCTTTCCAGCTCAAGACAGCCTGTCCATGTGCTCCTTATCCTCTCCAAATACCCTTGGACGTTTTTACTCTCCAAATGGATGTAAGGTAACTTCCCAAGCTCTAACTTAGTTACATTTATCCAGAAATGGTGAAACTCCAAAGTTACTGTGGTAAAAACTCCAAAGTTACTGTCTCACTTCATTCATCCCCAAAGCTTCATCTCTTTACTTCTTGGTCTTCATCTCAACAACCACCTCATCTGGTATTGTGGTGTTGCTTGTGTATGTGGATGATATCATCATCACAGGCAGTGATAAGGAAGGTATTAAGGCTACAAAGGAATATCTCAAGGCAAGCTTTGAAATTAAAGACTTGGGGGAAATGAAGTATTTTCTTGGGATTGAGATATGCAGATCAAAGGAAGGATTGTTTATGTCCCAAAGGAAGTATGTGATTGATCTCTTGAAGGGAGCAGATGCCTATGGAGGAAAGACAGCCAAGATGCCAATGGAGGATGGTTACAAGGTTCCACGTGAGGGGGAGATTGAGGATAGAATTCCGTTCCATGATCCTAAGCTATATAGGAAGCTAGTGGGGAAGTTGATTTATCTTACCATTACTAGACCTGATGTGTGTTTTGCGGTGAATCAAGTCAGTCAACACATGCAAGTTCCTAAGGAGCACCATTGGCGGATGGTGGAAAGGATCTTGATGTATCTGAATGGAACTACTGGTCTTGGAGTATGGATGGGATGTAACAAGAGTACTGAGGTTGTAGGCTACTGTGATGCAGATTGGGCTGGAGACCGAGCAGACAGAAGATCAACCACAGGCTATTGTACATTCATTGGTGGTAACTTGGTCACTTGGAAGAGTAAGAAGCAGAAGGTAGTGTCCTGTTCCAGTGCTGAGGCCGAGTGTAGAGCAATGCTGAAGCTTACAAATGAGCTAGTGTGGATAAAAGGGATTTTGAAGCATCTGGAGATTATTCAAGCAACGCCAATGACAATGCATTGTGATAATCAAGCAGCTATCCACATTGCATCTAATTCTGTGTTCCATGAGAGAACAAAGCACATTGAGGTTGACTGTCACAAGGTGAGGCAGATGATGATTCTTGGGGTGATTCTACCTTGTTATACTCGGAGTGAGGATCAGTTAGCAGATGTGTTCACAAAGGCAGCAAGGCAAAAGACAATGGAGTCCATACACATCAGGTTAGGACTCATTGATCTCTCGCCTAAGGGCTAGTCTATACACTCTCCTGATCATGTGATCTCTACTCTTTCCTCATTAAGGTTTTGTCCCAATGGGTTTTCCTTAATGAGGTTTTAATGAGGGAGATCTCATGGTCCTTCCAAGCTTGACTTGTTCCACATGGTCAAGCTTGAGGGGGAGTGTTGAGATGAGAGAATAAAGAGTTGATATATTGAGAGAGGAAGAGATTTGGAGCAGACAGTAACTTTGGAGTTTTACTGTGGTAACTTTATTTTAACCACAGTAACTACTTGGGGAAGTTATCTGATGGGATGAGAAGGTAACTTAGTGAAGAGAAGAGATGAGATTCGACCAGAAAGGATAAGGGAGCACTTTGACAGTCTGTATGATGCTGGAAAGGAAAGGATGCTTTTACACTAGTGCAAGCATGTGAGAAAGCACAGCCAAGTGATTCAAAAGGAGTTCCAGCCTGTCATTTGACTACACATGCTTATACATTTCGAATTTCCTTGTTGCTCTCTCTATTAATACTTGTAAACCTCATCAGTTATTAATTAATGGAGTTTTGAGTCTCTCTCTCTCTTGTTCTTAATCTCCAATCTCTTTAAGTCTCAGATTAAACTTAATCACTCTTTAAATCACAAAATCTAATACCAGGTAACTTCTCTTCCTTTCACTTAGTTACCACAGTAACACTAAAGTTACTGTGGTAAATCCCAAACTTACTGACTGCCCCAATACTCTTTCTCTATCAATGTATCCACTCCTCATCACCTTATCTCAACAGGAAGCACATCACGCCAGGAGAAGCTCCAAAGCTCATCACTCAAGGAGAGGCTGAAGATGAAGCCGCAAGCAAGACAGAAGAGAAGTGGCATCAAGAGGACATGTTGGTGATGTCTGTGCTTCATGCGTCCCTTGAGCCGGCTATTCTGGATGCATACAGCTACTGTGAGTCTGCTAAAGAGCTGTGGGATACTTTGAAGAAGGTGTATGGCAACACTTCAAACCTAAGCCGAGTGTTTAAGGTGAAGCAAGCTATCAACAACCTTGTACAAGAAGACATGGAGTTCACTAAGCATCTAGGAAGATTCAGAAACCTCTGGTCCGAGATGGAGATGCTTAGGCCAAGCACAACGGATGCTGATGAGCTTAACAAGAGGAGAGAGCAAGATAAGGTCTTTGGGTTACTCCTCACCCTAAACCCGGCGTACAACGGTCTCATCCAGCACCTACTTAGGGAGGATACTCTACCTGACCTTGAGGATGTGTGTGCACGGATTCAGAAGGAGCAAGGCTCCATTGGGCTGTTTGGGAAGAAAGGAGACCTTTCCCTTGCAAGTCAAGCAACTCAAGAGGAGGGGAGTGAAGCTCCACAAGCAAACAAGGCTGCGCATGGGAAGTTTGAGGAGAGGAGGTTCAATGGGAGTTGTGATCACTGCAAGAAGCATGGCCACAAGAAGAGCCAATGCTGGATACTCCACCCTCACCTCAAGCCGACTAAGTTCATGAAGGATCGTGAGGCAAGGGCTAATGTCTCGGATGGTACAAGTGGTGCTGGTACAAACAAAGGAAAGGAGATAGATGGGCGTGAGGCAGGTGATGGGAAGTCTCTTGTAGCCTACACTGGAGCACCAAGCAACCGTGGGAACAATGATCAAGAGTATCTAAGGAGATCCGACCTTGATGCTCTCATTAAGTTGTTCAAGGAGAATGGTAACACCTTTGGGTATTCATTTGGTGCTAGTGTAGTAGAGAACTATAAGAATCTAACTAGAACTGATAGGATGCATGAGAGCTTGATAGAAATGGTAAATCAATCTAGGATTGCAAACTTTGCTAGAAATGATCATGCATTCAAACCATCTAGTATCCTTGCACATATTGCTAGTTCTCATGACATTAAGCCATTAGTGATTGATTCAGGTGCATCTCATCATATGATAAGTGACACTAATTTGATTAAAAACATTGTACCAATGAATGGAAATGTAATGATTGCTAATGGAGATAAGATTCCTATTAGAGGAATAGGAAGTCATAAACTGTTTGATAAGGAAACTAAAGCTTTTTATATGCTTGAATTTACTTCAAACTTGTTATCTGTTAAGAAATGTGCTACTGATTTGCAATGCAATGTTATATTCAGTCCTAATGATGTGAAGTTTCAGGATATTAAAAGCAGCAAGATGATTGGAAAGGGGGTGACTAAAGGAGAGCTATATTTACTTGAAGATCTCACTCCTGTTTCTAGATATAGCTGCTCGTTTACTTCTGTTTCTGGTTCTAGTTTAAGTAAAAATGCATTGTGGCATGCTAGATTAGGACACCCTCATAATAAGGCTTTAAAACTGATGTTGCCAGGTGTTTCCTTTGAGAAAAATGAGTGTGAAGCTTGCATTTTAGGCAAGCATTGTAGAACTGTCTTTACCAAGTCTACTACTGTTTATGAAAAATGTTTTGATCTCATTCATTCTGATGTTTGGACTGCACCTTGCCTGTCTAGAGACAACCATAAGTACTATGTAACTTTCATTGATGAAAAATCCAAATACACCTGGTTAACCTTAATTCCAACCAAAGATAGGGTACTTGATGCATTTAAAAACTTTCAAGCCTATGTGACTAACCATTACAATGCCAAGATAAAGATTTTTAGGTCAGATAATGGAGGAGAGTACACGGGACAAGCATTCAAACTACACCTATCTCAGCATGGAATCCTTCATCAGACAAGCTGTCCCTATACCCCACAACAGAATGGTGTGGCTGAGAGGAAGAACAGGCATTTGATGGAAGTAGCCAGGTCCATGATGTTTCAATCCAACGTGCCTAAGAAGTTTTGGAGTGATGCAGTTGCTACGGCTTGTTATCTCATCAACAGGACACCAACTCTGATTCTTCAAGGACAATCACCGTTTGAGGTACTGAATCAGTACAAACCCTCTCTAGAGCATATGAAGATCTTTGGATGTTTGTGTTTTGTGATGGTGCCTGGAGAGATAAGAAACAAGCTAGAAGCTAAGAGTTCAAAGGCAATGTTTATTGGATATTCATCAAGTCAGAAAGGATACAAGTGCTATGATCCTAACACAAGGAGAGTGTTAGTATCTAGAGAAGTGAAGTTTGTTGAAGAAAAAGGATACTATGAGGAGCAGACTCAAGATGATTTGAAAGATCTCACTTCTGATAGAGCTGAAACATTGAGGATTATCCTAGAGGGTCTTGGAATCAACATGAATCAAGGTGGAAGAAGCACTACTCCAGTACCGGATCATCAGACCTCCAATCTTGACCATGAGGGGGGGAATGAAACAAGAACTCAAAACCGTGAAGAGACAAGTAGAGAAGAGAGTTCTGGTTCTCATGATCAAGCTGTGGAATCAAATGATCAACAAGAAGCTGAAGAGAGTCAGCTAAGGGAAGAAGGAGCTGAAGCAAGTCAGCTAGGAGAAGAAAGATCTGAACCAAGTGTGCTGCCACAAGAAGAAGAACAAGAGATGGCGCAAGAAGGACCAGTGTTGAGAAGAAGTACAAGGCTGAGAAAGGATCCTTCCAGTTGGGTAAACACAAGAGTGTACTACAATGCCCAAGCTGTGAAGCATCCTACTCAGGCCGTGTGTTCTTTTGCTAAATATCCAGAAGCACATTGTGCATTCATGGTAAACTTAGATGAGAATCACATTCCAAGAAGCTATGAAGAGGCAATGAAGGATAAGGAATGGAAGGAATCAGTAGGAGCTGAGGCAGGAGCTATGATCAAGAATGATACATGGTATGAGAGTGAACTACCAAAAGGGAAGAAGGCAGTATCTAGTAGATGGATCTTCACAATCAAATACAAGGCTGATGGGCAGATTGAGAGGAAGAAGACTAGATTAGTAGCAAGAGGGTTCACTCAAACATATGGAGAGGATTACATTGAGACATTTGCACCAGTAGCCAAGTTACATACCATTAGAATTGTACTAAGCTTGGCAGTTAATCTTGGATGGGGATTGTGGCAAATGGATGTGAAGAATGCATTCTTACAAGGAGAACTTGAGGATGAAGTCTACATGTATCCTCCACCTGGTCTTGAACATCTAGTGAAAAGAGGGAATGTACTGAGGCTAAAGAAGGCTATCTATGGGTTGAAGCAATCACCAAGAGCTTGGTACAACAAGTTGAGCACAACTCTGAACGGCCGAGGTTTTAAGAAGTCAGAATTGGACCATACTCTCTTTACCCTCACTACTCCCTCAGGTATGGTTGCTCTCCTTGTGTATGTGGATGATATCATTATCACAGGGAGTGATAAGGAAGGTATCAAAGCAACCAAGGAGTTTCTAAAGTCTATGTTTGAAATAAAAGACTTGGGAGAAATGAAATACTTTCTTGGAATTGAGATTTGTAGATCCAAGGAAGGTTTGTTCATGTCCCAAAGGAAGTATACACTTGATCTTTTGAAAGGTGCAGGTGCTTATGGAGGCAAGACAGCAAGGATGCCAATGGAGGATGGCTACAAAGTACCAAGAGAGGGGGAGATTGAAGACAGCAAGCCATTTCATGATCCTAAACTCTATAGAAAACTTGTTGGCAAATTGATTTATCTTACCATCACAAGACCTGATATATGCTTTGCTGTGAATCAGGTGAGTCAACACATGCAGCTTCCCAAGGAACATCATTGGCGTATGGTGGAGAGGCTACTAATGTATCTGAATGGCTCGCCGGATCAAGGAGTATGGATGGGGTGCAATGGAAGCACAGAAGTGGTGGGCTATTGTGATGCAGATTGGGCAGGTGATAGAGCTGACAGGAGATCAACAACCGGCTATTGCACATTCATTGGAGGCAACTTGGTGACTTGGAAGAGTAAGAAACAGAAGGTGGTGTCATGCTCAAGTGCAGAAGCTGAGTATAGAGCTATGCTGAAGCTTACAAACGAGCTAGTTTGGATCAAGGGCATCTTGAAGCATTTGGAGATAAAACAAGACACTCCAATGACAATGCATTGTGACAACCAGGCCGCCATTCACATAGCCTCCAACTCGGTGTTCCATGAGAGGACAAAGCACATTGAGGTTGATTGCCACAAGGTGAGGCAGATGATTGTCCTAGGAGTCATCTTGCCATGTTATACTAGGAGTGAAGATCAGTTGGCTGATGTATTCACCAAGGCTGCAAGGCA
Source organism: Brassica napus (assembly GCF_020379485.1). NCBI lineage: Eukaryota > Viridiplantae > Streptophyta > Magnoliopsida > Brassicales > Brassicaceae > Brassica > Brassica napus. The sequence goes on from NW_026014893.1 coordinate 340,722, forward strand.
AAAGACAATGGAGTCCATTCATATTAGATTGGGCCTCATTGATCTTGGGAAGAGAAGCAGCTGATCCTCTTAGTCATGAGATCTTTACTCTTTTTCCCTCATTAAGGTTTTGTCCCAATGGGTTTTCCTTAGTGAGGTTTTTAATGAGGAAGATCTCATGGCTGTTCAAGCTTAGACTTTCACAAAGCTAAGCTTGAGGGGGAGTGTTGAGATGAGTTGAAGATATGAACATGAAGAGATAAGAAGTGGAAGAGAAGAGGAGAAAGAGAATGAGGGGACTTTGGGCAAGCATGGTACGGACGTCCGTACAAGGCCGTACATGGCCGTACCGTCCGTACCAAATGCCTTGACCAAAAGTTACCTAACCTCGACCAAGTGAAACGGTAACAAGTAGATGTTACCTTGAGGGCTTAGTGGAGAGGATCAGACCGTTGAAAGGATAAGGGGCGCGCGGTGCCAGGCTGGAACAGGCTGGAAACCTAAAGCACCTTTAGTCCAAGATGCCATAAGCGTGTGGTGCATCCTAGTGGTTGATTTGAATCCATTGCCTTGACTCCACATGGTTCAATAGTGCCCATTTCCTCCCTTGTAAACCCTTGTGTCCTTCTTATAAATATGTAACCTCACTCATTAATAAAATCAAGCAAGTTATGAGTCTCTCTTAGTCTTTATTCTCACAATGATTCTATGCTAGACTCCTAATCTCATTTCGTACTCAAATCTCTTCTAAAACACTTCTAGTCTTTCTTATTTACTCAGATTACTCTACTCAATCCTAAAAGTGATATGCCTATTCTGTCTCTCAGCCACACCATTCTGTTGTGGAGTATAGAGACAGCTTGTCTGATATAGGATTCCATGCTGAGATAGATGGAGCTTGAATGCTTGTCCCGTGTACTCTCCTCCATTATCTGACCTGAAAATCTTTATCTTGGCATTATAATGGTTAGTCACATATGATTGAAAGTTCTTAAATGCATCAAGTACCCTATCTTTGGTTGGAATTAAAGTTAACCAGGTGTATTTGGATTTTTCATCAATGAAAGTTACATAATACTTTTGATTGTCTCTGGATAAGCAAGGAGCAGTCCAAACATCAGAATGAATCAAATCAAAACACTTCTCATAAATCGTAGTAGATTTAGTAAAGACAGTCTTACTGTTGAGATGAGGTAATAAAGAGAGGATACATTGATAGAGAAAGAGGATTGAGGCATACAGTAACTTTGGAGTTTTACCACAGTAACTTTAGTTTTACTGTGGTAACTCAGTTAAAGCTTGGAAAGTGATCTTGCTTCACTTTGGAGAGTTACCCACGACCAAGGAGCTCTTGGATAAGCAAGGAGCAGTCTGGATAAGGTTTCCTCAAGCTAGAGAGGCTGGAGACAGGCTGTAAAGTAGACAGCATCTAGTAAAAGATGCCAAAGGGATCAAGCATGTGAAGACTCCCATTGGATGCTTTTGGATGGCTCTCTTTGACTACACATGCTCTGAATCTCTTTCTTATCTCTATGATTTCGAAATGTATTGTCTCTCTCTCATAAATATGTTGTAAACCTCATCTTTAATAATTAATGGAGTTTTGAATCTCTCTCCTTATTCTCTCACTAAAATCTCTTAATCTCTTTAATCTTTTCATCTCATTATCTCTGATTATTTGAATCATGCTCTAATACACAAAAGTGTATATGGTATCAGAGCTAGGTTGGCAAAAAGGGGGTGAGTGTGATTTCTTTTTCTCAAAATCAGAGTGTTCTTGAGTGTTCTTGGGGTTGTTGAGGTTTCTGGGTATGTGTGTTGTCTATTCTTTTGTGGCTGGGTTTATTTGAGATTCTCTGGTGGAAACATGGATATGGAGCACGAATCTAGTGGAGCAGTGAAGATTCAAGAAGAGAACAAGTGGGTTTGGCCAAGATGGGTAAAGACAGCCTTAGGAAGCTGTGAGATTTGGAGTAATCATGTAAAGGGAGAACCTTTAATGGAGAGAGCTGCTGATGGGGGTCAGACAGCAAGGTTGAAGTGTGAAGATCAGTTGAGTCTTGAAGAAAGAATATCTCTTGAGAAGATTGAAGATGTTTATGAGAACAAGATCAATCTAAGGAGGATGTATGAAGTCAGGAAGATGATCTGTGAGTTAAAACAAGGGAAAGAAGGTTTCAATCAGCATGTGAAGAAGCTGAGATGTTTGTGGTCGGAGTTACAAAGCTTGAGACCAAGAAGTTGTTATCCAAGAGTGCTAGAAGAGTGGCGAGAGCAAGATGTTGTCTTCAGCCTCTTTGCAAGCTTGGATTCATCTTATGGCTGGTTGGTAAAGCTTATTCTCAAGGAAGATAAGCTACCCAGCATGGAAGAAGTGTGTGTACTTGTTCAGAGGCTTCATCAAGTGATGGAAGAGAACAAATAGATAACTTGGAGTAAGGAGGGTGCTAAAAGGAAGAAGGGAAGGCTGAGACGACGTTCTAAGGCTCAGATCAGAAGAGGAAGGTGTTGGAAGAGAAGCATACTGTCTGGTTATCAAGGTAGCTATGGTACTATGAAGATGGGCAGAGAAGAAGCACAACAGATCCTTATGGGAGAGTGTTCTTACTCAGCTTACATGGGAGAATCTGTAGAGAGCAGTGGGGTCATGAGGAAGCTAGAGACCAAAGGAGCAGATGAGCGTGTCACAAAGGAGGAATGGGATGAGTTTGTCAAGTATGTGTATGCTTTGGCTACGACCCGGAGACAAGGTGCTCCTGCCAAAGCATCCACATCCAACAAACCCATCATTGTTGATTCTGGAGCAAGTCATCACATGATTAGTGATAGAAGCTTAATGAGTGATGTAAAGAAAGCCACTGGGGGTATCTGGTATCTGGAGATTTGAAAAAAAAACACAAATTATTTCATGGGTGGAGATGAAGACCTTGATGAAGAAGAGGTTTGTCTCGCAGTGGAAACTTCCAAAACTAAATCCAGAAGCAGCAACAAAGCTTACTACTTTAGATCAGCCTGCCTATTGGTCTGAATTGCCATTAAAACCGGCTGAGTGAAGATCTGTGGTTCCTGTTCTATCATTGAAACAAGAGGAGGAAAAGCTGCAAGCTTCTATATTAGCTTCTCCAATAAAACAGATTGAGGAGTCATAAAACTGAACCAGAAGCAACAACTCTTTGTTTAAAACTCGAGGAGGAGGCATAAGTTGCAGAAGCTGAGTGTGGCCACGTGCCTGATCAAATAAAACAAGAAGAAAAAGTTCCTGGAGGGTCATATAAAGCTCTTGAATTGGTGCTTCTTACTGTTGAGCAAGGTGGGGGTAATACTCTGATAATCCTTGCAAACAGAGAATCAAAGACTCGATCTGTATCAAGGCGTGTGGGTAGATGATAGATGATGATGATGGACTTTGCTAAAGAGCTATGGATTGCTCAGAAGCTGTTTTGCTTGTCAAAGACACAGGATTACCCTGTATTGTCTAAGATGGTTTCACAAGGAATTCCTTCCTTTAAGTGAGATCAATGTTCCTTAAGCTGAACAGAGAAAGCAAGAGACAAAGCAAGCAAAGCTGCTGGAAAATTCTTAGATTCAAAGTTACATGGACGTGGTGCTGCTGTTTAAAAGCATAAAACATAAAACCCTAAGCCTAAACCAATGTGGTTTAGGAAAACCAAAACCAAATCCTATTGCTAATTGATTTAAAACACCAAACCGACTCCTAATGAGTTTATAAAGCCCAAAACCTCTTCCTAATGAGTTTACATAAATAATAAAACCAAATACACTTAAAATAGACCATAATGGTCGTGCATAATCATATTGGGCCAATCATAAACCAAGCTGGCTTGTCCTTCCACTTTTTGGGCCGATAAAGGCCTTTTTCGAACAACTCTTTCTTGGGCTCGATCCATCTTGTTCCAGGTCCTACCAAGCTGCTCCTTATGCTCATTTGGATGATAAAGGTCCTCATCATGTTCCAGTTCCTGCTCTGGTTCTCAATCTTCCATTTCCAACTCAATTCTCGCATATGTCGGTTTGACCAGTCCATTTCTCGATCAGACTGAATCTCCCATTCCATTTCCTGTCTAACCAGCTTCATCCTATCCATTTCCTTGTCAATCAGGGTTGTCACAGGTCGTCCATGATTGTTTAAAGTCAGTCCATGCTTTATAAAGGCCACATCAAGGCCCATAGCCTTTTCTCGGTCCAGTACCTCATGGATCAAGCCTTTTAGCTTTCCATAAAGCTCATCAGGTCGTGTCAAGATCCATTTCCTAGCTTCTTCTTTCCTTGACTTCATGTTCTTTAGTATGGAGCTGATCAGGGTCACACCATCCTCTCTCCCTTCAAAAGGATTTGTCCTCAAATCCGAGACTTGTAAGATGATAGTAACATGATCATCTCCTGGATCAAATACCCAGGACTGCAATCCTTTTCCATGCTTCAGCGAGCTCTGGGAACCTTGCTCAATCATCTCTAAGCCCCTCACGTGCCTTAGTATGTAGCAAACAAAACTTTCCTTTCCATTTAACTCATAACCAGCTGCTGCTGCAAAAGATTTTCTCCATTTACTCCATAAGCACGCCTCAACCATGGCTGTCTCAGCATGTGTTCTATGCTCTCCCGTATAGAATGAGAGCATTAGATCTCTAAAAACAAGCAGAAACCTTGCTGATTGATCTGGTGGCCGAACTAGCTCCTTGTGGCTGCCTAGGAGAATATCTATGATTTCTCTCAATACACCTTGCCCAATGCTCATTATAACTTGGTTCTCATGCTGCATAGGGTCTGGTGGTCGTGTGTAATGATCCCCATATTCATTCTCAAGCTTTGGCATCTTTTTACACACAACAAGTTTCTGTTTTGTTGATCTCAGCTGGTTCTGATCAGTTATGGGACTGATCAAGGGCGTGTTACCTCCTGTTTCTCCTCTATTTTTACTGCAGATACTCAAGATCACACCATCCTCTCTCCCTTCAAAAGGATTTGACCTCAAATCCCGTTCTTTAAGGATTGATGGATCGTGTGTAGCAATTTCTTTCTGGACCAGGACGTTTTCAATGGCTGTAAGGCCTCGTGCCTCTCCTCCTGGTTCAAATACAAGGTGTTGCTGACCCTTGACAAACCTCAGATGCTCCAAAAGATTGAACTGAACACATACAAACGGTTGGATCAGTATATCACAAGAAAAAGATCTAATGAATCCACCTTGTTCAATCAAAGTCTCAGGTGACTCTTTATGATCCACAAGTGTCTCATCAAGCTCTCTTTCTTCATCCTTGATTAGGCCAATTACGTGACCACACATGGCTGGTAGACTCTCCTTCCCTTTTGATTCAATCTCTTGCTCTTTCTCAGCTGGTTTTGCTGCAGTTTCTTTTTTCTTTTCTGCTGGTTCCTTCTGGTAATAGCCTAGCTCATCAATTCCCGATGTTGGTCGTGGGACTGACCTCTCTGGTTGATTTTGTACCACTGCAGTGAGTGATTGAACTATCATGCTCCTAAGGTTTTCTTTGAACTCGGTACTCTGCAAGTAGTCAAGATAACCAAGATGTGTTTGCAGTAGCTCCGACTTTCTTTGTGTCTCAATATCATAGCAGTTCTGTGGCTCTTCTCTGGATATCCTAACACGTGCTTGAGATGATCTAGATTGGCTTTGCAACCGTTCCAAATCAGTTTGACCATACCTCTTTGCTACAAACCTTTTCTTCATGATAGACTTCATCCCATACCAAGAAGAAATCTGCAACTCTCCACAGCGTTTCCTGTTGTTAGCAATATGATACCACCATTCAAGTGCATAACCATCTAAGCCAGTAATTGCTAGCTGAACCTGGTTCTCTGCTGTGTACCTATGGCGGTGAAAAACGAAATCCATATCCTTTTCCCATTCTAGATATGTGTTTGGATCAAACTCTCCATAGAAAGATGGAATCTGGATAATTCTTTCTCCTCTTTGCAACAGCTCTCTTGTTGCTGATTGTTTAGCCTTCTCTTCCTGTTTTCTATAAGAAAACATAGAAGATTTCTGGATAGTAGATGGAATTCGTGACTTAGGTTAAGAAAAATCAAACCCTAAACCTTCAAGTGGCTCTGATACCACTTGGTGTAGCCCTGGATAGGACCAGCTTAAGGAACCTGGCTCTGATACCAGATGGTGTGATCTTGAGTATCTGCAGTAAAAATAGAGGAGAAACAGGAGGTAACACGCCCTTGATCAGTCCCATAACTGATCAGAACCAGCTGAGATCAACAAAACAGAAATTTGCTGTGGGTAAAAAGATGCCAAAGCTTGAGAATGAATATGGGGATCATTACACACGACCACCAGACCCTATGCAGCATGAGAACCAAGTTATAATGAGCATTGGGTAAGGTGTATTGAGAGAAATCATAGATATTCTCCTAGGCAGCCACAAGGAGCTAGTTCGGCCACCAGATCAATCAGCAAGGTTTCTGCTTGTTTTTAGAGATCTAATGCTCTCATTCTATACGGGAGAGCATAGAACACATGCTGAGACAGCCATGGTTGAGGCGTGCTTATGGAGTAAATGGAGAAAATCTTTTGCAGCAGCAGCTGGTTATGAGTTAAATGGAAAGGAAAGTTTTGTTTGCTACATACTAAGGCACGTGAGGGACTTAGAGATGATTGAGCAAGGTTCCAAGAGCTCGCTGAAGCATGGAAAAGGATTGCAGTCCTGGGTATTTGATCCAGGAGATGATCATGTTACTATCATCTTACAAGTCTCGGATTTGAGGACAAATCCTTTTGAAGGGAGAGAGGATGGTGTGACCCTGATCAGCTCCATACTAAAGAACATGAAGTCAAGGAAAGAAGAAGCTAGGAAATGGATCTTGACACGACCTGATGAGCTTTATGGAAAGCTAAAAGGCTTGATCCATGAGGTACTGGACCGAGAAAAGGCTATGGGCCTTGATGTGGCCTTTATAAAGCATGGACTGACTTTAAACAATCATGGACGACCTGTGACAACCCTGATTGACAAGGAAATGGATAGGATGAAGCTGGTTAGACAGGAAATGGAATGGGAGATTCAGTCTGATCGAGAAATGGACTGGTCAAACCGACATATGCGAGAATTGAGTTGGAAATGGAAGATTGAGAACCAGAGCAGGAACTGGAACATGATGAGGACCTTTATCATCCAAATGAGCATAAGGAGCAGCTTGGTCGGACCTGGAACAAGATGGATCGAGCCCAAGAAAGAGTTGTTCGAAAAAGGCCTTTATCGGCCCAAAAAGTGGAAGGACAAGCCAGCTTTGTTTATGATTGGCCCAATATGATTATGCACGACCATTATGGTCTATTTTAAGTGTATTTGGTTTTATTATTTATGTAAACTCATTAGGAAGAGGTTTTGGGCTTTATAAACCCATTAGGAGTCGGTTTGGTGTTTTAAATCAATTAGCAATAGGATTTGGTTTTGGTTTTCCTAAACCACATTGGTTTAGGCTTAGGGTTTTATGTTTTATGCTTTTAAACAGCAGCACCACGTCCATGTAACTTTGAATCTAAGAATTTTCCAGCAGCTTTGCTTGCTTTGTATCTTGCTTTCTCTGTTCAGCTTAAGGAACATTGATCTCACTTAACGGAAGGAATTCCTTGTGAAACCATCTTAGACAATACAGGGTAATCCTGTGTCTTTGACTAGCAAAACAGCTTCTGAGCAATCCATAGCTCTTTAGCAAAGTCCATCATCATCATCTATCATCTACCCACACGCCTTGATACAGATCGAGTCTTTGATTCTCTGTTTGCAAGGATTATCAGAGTATTACCCCCACCTACAAGAGATCTAGGGAGAGACAATCCTATCCAGGGCTACACCAGTTATGTACCAAGGACTTATGAAGAAGCTATGTTAGACAAGGAATGGAAAGAATCAGTGGGAGCTGAAGCAGGTGCTATGATCAAGAATGATACATGGTATGAGAGTGAGCTGCCTAAGGGAAAGAAGGCTGTATCTAGTAGATGGATCTTCACAATCAAGTATCTAGCAAATGGACAGATTGATAGGAAGAAGACCAGATTGGTTGCAAGAGGATTTACACAAACCTATGGAGAGGATTACATTGATACCTTTGCACCAGTAGCTAAGGTGCACACAGTTCGGATTGTGTTGTCCATTGCAACAAACTTGGAGTTGGATTTGTGGCAGATGGATGTGAAGAATGCTTTCTTACAAGGTGAGCTAGAAGATGAGGTATACATGCTTCCTCCTCCTGGTCTTGAGCATCTAGTAAAACCAGGAAATGTTTTGAGATTGAAGAAGGCAATATATGGGCTGAAGCAGTCTCCTAGAGCTTGGTACAGGAAGCTGAGTACAACTCTCAATGGGAGAGGATTCAGGAAGTCTGAACTGGATCATACACTCTTCACTTTGGTTACTCCATCAGGGATCATTGTGATACTGGTATATGTGGATGATTTGATTATCACAGGGAGTGATAAGACTGGGATTAAAGCCACTAAAGAGTTCCTCAAGTCTGTGTTTGATATCAAAGACTTGGGAGAGATGAAGTATTTCTTGGGGATTGAGATATACAGATCCAAGGAGGGTTTGTTTATGTGTCAAAGGAAGTATACAATGGATATGTTGAAGGAGACTGATGTACTTGGAGGAAAGGTAGCCAAGACACCGCTTGAAGAGGGGTATAAGGTCTTACGTGAGGGGGAGGTTGAAGAGAACCAGTTGTTTGAGGATGCTAAGCTGTATAGGAAGATGGTTGGCAAGCTGATCTACTTGACTATTACCAGGCCAGATATATGCTTTCCTGTGAATCAAGTGAGTCAACATATGCAGGCGCCAAAGGTACATCACTGGAAGATGGTTGATAGGATACTGAGGTATTTGAGTGGGACTGCTGGACAAGGAGTTTGGATGGGCTGTAATGGCAGTACATAAGTGGTTGGGTATTGTGATGCTGATTGGGCAGGAGATAGAGTGGACAGAAGATCAACTACTGGGTATTGTACATTCATTGGAGGGAACTTGGTTACTTGGAAGAGTAAGAAGCAGAAGGTTATCTCTTGTTCAAGTGCTGAAGCTGAGTATAGAGCCATGTTGAAGTTGACAAACGAGTTGGTGTGGATCAAGGGGATCTTGAAGCATCTAGAGATTGAGCAGAGTGCTCCTATGACTATGCATTGTGACAATCAAGCAGCTATCCACATTGCCTCCAACTCAGTGTTTCATGAGAGAACAAAGCACATAGAGGTGGATTGTCATAAAGTGAGGCAGATGATTATCCTAGGAGTGATTCTGCCATGTTATACAAGAAGTGAAGATCAGCTTGCAGATGTGTTTACCAAGGCAGCGAGATTGAAGACAATGGAGTCCATACTATCCATGCTTGGACTCATTGATCTTACTCCCAGGAGCTGAGCCCCTTAACCATGGAGTCTCCACTCTTTTTCCCTCATCAAAGTTTTATCCCAATGGGTTTTCTTTGGTGAGGTTTTTAATGAGGGAGGTCTTCATGGTTTCCAAGCTTGACTTGTTTCACATGGTCAAGCTTGAGGAGGAGTGTTGAGATGAGGTAATAAAGAGAGGATACATTGATAGAGAAAGAGGATTGAGGCATACAGTAACTTTGGAGTTTTACCACAGTAACTTTATTTTTACTGTGGTAACTCAGTTAAAGCTTGGAAAGTGATCTTGCTTCACTTTGGAGAGTTACCCACGACCAAGGAGCTCTTGGATAAGGAAGGAGCAGTCTGGATAAGGTTTCCTCAAGCTAGAGAGGCTGGAGACAGGCTGTAAAGTAGACAGCATCTAGTAAAAGATGCCAAAGCGATCAAGTGTTGAGATGAGTCAAGTATATGTGGAGCAAGTGAGGAGTTGAGACTAAGGAGATGAGTTGAAGCTTGGAAAGGTTTGGGTAAGGTCCGTACTGTCCATACATGACCGTACCATCCGTACACATGGAGATGGATAAAACCTTGACAAGAGTAAAGAAGTTACTTGGGGTAACTTATGGGAAGGGAAGGAACTTACCTGGATGGATCAGACCGTTGAGGGATAAGGAAGAGCGCGCCTTGATAGGCTGGAACAGCTGGAAAGGCAAGAGCATCTCGGTCCAAGATGCTAGATGCTCCGCGCATGTGGAGAAGCTAATTGGCTAGTTCAAATGAGCTTATCCTTTCTACATTGACCTCACATGCTTTAGTCTTCTCTTGATTTCGAAAACCCTTGTATGCTCACACTATATATTGTAACTCATGTTATTAATGAAAGACTAGACAGTTCTAAACAAATCAATCTCTCTATACTTTTCATAATGATTCTCCATTAGTCTCTTAATCTCTTAAATCTACTCTAATCTCTTCTCTATTCTTATCTAAACTCAGATTATCTTTTACATTACTCAAAACTGATATGGTATCAGAGCCAGGTTGATTTCAATCTGACTTCTTGGCGTTTTTCTCTTGAAGATTCAAACTTGAAACTTTGGGAGATCAAGTGAGAGTGGTGTGAGTGTTCTTGGAAGAAGCTGCATCCCGGGAGCTACATCTTCATTCCGGAAGTCTTATCTAGCTGTTTGAGGGTTCTTTGAAGAGTAAAGACAAGGCACGGAAGGGTTTGAGCTGGTGTTGTAGTTCTGAGTCTCAAGATCAAGTCTTTTACAAGTTATTGAAGTGAAACTGTTGAAGATGGAGAGTGGTTCCAAGATGAAGGTTGCTGTGACTTTCAAGGGAAGTAACTACCTAGTATGGTCTAGGATGGTGAAGACTGCTGTGGGAAGTAAGGGTTTATGGAAGCACATCACATCTGGTGAGGCTCCAAAGCTCATTACTCAAGGAGGAGACAAGGAGAGTGTCTCGGAAGCTGAAGCTGAGAAGTGGCAACAAGAGGACATGATGGTGATGTCTGCTCTTCATAGCTCGTTGGAGCCAGCCATTCTAGACGCTTACAGCTATTGTGAGACAGCCAAGGAGCTGTGGGAAACATTGAAGAAGGTGTATGGAAACACCTCTAACCTCAGCCGGGTCTTTGAAGTGAAGAAAGCTTTGAATGATCTAACTCAGGAGGACATGGAGTTCACTAAGCATTTGGGGAGGTTCCGGACACTCTGGTCAGAGCTGGAGATGCTGAGGCCGAGCACAACTGATCCAGAGCTGCTAAATGAAAGGAGAGAGCAAGATAAGGTCTTTGGGTTGTTGCTTACATTGAATCCAAGCTACAGTGGGTTGATTCAGCATATGTTGAGGGCTGAGAAGCTTCCGGACCTGGAGGATGCGTGTGCTCAGATACAAAAGGAGCAAGGCTCCATTGGCTTGTTTGGTGGTAAAGGAGACTTGTCTCTAGCCAATGCTGCGCGAACTGATCATGAGGAGATACCACAAGCCAACAGAGCAGCACACGGCAAGTATGAGGATAGGAAGTTCAATGGCAATTGTGATCACTGCAAGAAGCATGGACACAAGAAGAGCCAGTGCTGGATACTACATCCTCATCTGAAGCCGGCGAAGTTCATGAAGGAAAGGGAGGCAAGAGCTCATGCTTCTGAGGGAACAAGTGGAGCCGGATCATCTAGCCGTGGAGCTGAAGGAGAGGGGCGTGAGGGTGATGGCAAGGCACTGGTGACATACTCAGGAGCTCCTAACATCCGTGGTAATGATCAAGACTTCATCAGGAGATCCGAGATGGATGCTCTCATCAAAATGCTCAAGGAGAATGGTAACACTCATGGGTACTCCTTTGGTGCATCCATGATAGCTAAGACTATAGAAACATCTCCTTGTGTTGCTGATATTGCTAGGATGGATAGAGTTAAAAGCAATGAACATGCTAGACATGAGTACACCTTTGCTAGAAATGCTAGGATGAATCATGAACTAAATGCATTTAGATCACCTTTGAACCTGTGTCATAATGCTAGCAGTATAACTAAGCCATTAATTGTTGATTCTGGTGCATCTCATCACATGATTAGTGATACAAATCTGATTAAGGATATAGAACCAACTAGTGGACATGTTATGATTGCAAATGGGGACAAGATCCCCATTAGAGGAATAGGAAATTTGAAGTTGTTTGATAAGAACACTAGAGCTTTCTACATGCCTGAATTTACATCTAACTTGCTATCTGTTAAGAAATGCACAACTGATTTGAATTGCAATGTTATATTCAGTCCTAATGATGTAAAGTTTCAGGATATTGAGAGCAGCCACTTGATTGGAAAAGGAATCACTAAAGGAGAGTTGTATTTGCTTGAAGAACTTGATCCTGTTTCCAATTACAATTGCTCGTTTACTACTGCTTCTAGTTTAAATAAAAATGCTTTGTGGCATGCTAGATTAGGACATCCTCATGGTAGAGCTTTGAACTTGATGTTACCAGGTGTTTTATTTGAGAATAAGGATTGTGAAGCTTGCATTTTAGGCAAGCATTGTAAAACTGTGTTTCCAAACTCTACTAGTGTTTATGATAAGTGCTTTGATCTTATTCATTCTGATGTGTGGACTGCACCTTGCATATCTAGAGACAATCATAAATACTTTGTCACATTCATTGATGAAAAATCCAAATACACCTGGTTAACTTTAATCCCATCAAAAGATAGAGTGATAGATGCATTTAAGAACTTTCAAGCTCATGTGACTAACCATTATAATGCCAAGATTAAAATTTTTAGATCAGATAATGGAGGTGAGTACACAAGCTATGCGTTCAAGAGTCATCTAGAGCATCATGGGATCTTGCATCAAACAAGCTGTCCTTATACCCCACAACAGAATGGGGTAGCTGAGAGGAAGAACCGACACTTGATGGAGGTTGCTAGGTCAATGATGTTCCAAGCAAATGTTCCAAAGAGGTTTTGGAGTGATGCTGTTGCTACTGCTTGTTACTTGATCAACAGGATTCCCACAAAGGTGTTGAAGGATCAAGCACCATTTGAAGTTCTAAACAAGCACAAGCCATCAGTGGATTACTTGAGAGTATTTGGATGTTTATGCTTTGTGTTGGTACCAGGAGAGTTAAGAAACAAGCTAGATGCAAGGAGCACTAAGGCTATGTTTATTGGCTATTCAACAACACAAAAGGGATACAAGTGCTATGATCCAGATACTAGAAGAGTCCTAATCTCTAGAGATGTGAAGTTCATAGAAGCTAGAGGATACTATGAAGAAAGGAATCAAGAGGAGCTAAAGGATCTAACATCAGATAAGGCAGGCGCCTTAAGACTGATTTTGGAGGGTCTAGGTATCAAGATGAACCAGGATCCAAATGTGGGGAGTAGGAACCAACATGAGAGTTCTCCGGCCCCTGTTGAAGCTAATCAGTCACCTCACCTTGATCGTGAGGGGGGCAGGGAATCTGAAACTCAAGAAGATGGTCAGGATGGAGCCGGCTTGAGTGAAGAAGAAGAAGAGAGTGTTTCAGGCTCTCACAATCAAGGTGATCAAAGCCAAGGAGAAGTAGAAGCTCAGGCTGAAGCACCAGAACCGAGTGTCCAAGAGGAGCAGGTTCAGAACCAACCAGTATTGAGAAGAAGCACAAGGCTGAGAAAGGATCCTTCTAGTTGGGTAAACACGCGAGTGTACTACAATGCCCAAGCTGTGGAGCATCCTTCTCAGGCTGTGTGTTCCTTTGCTCAATACCCTGAAGAACATTGTGCTTTTATGGTAAACTTGGATGAGAACTACATACCAAGAAACTATGAAGAGGCAATGATGGATAAAGAATGGAAGGAATCAGTTGGAGCTGAGGCAGGAGCTATGATCAAGAATGATACATGGTATGAGAGTGAGTTACCAAAAGGGAAGAAGGCTGTGACTAGTAGATGGATCTTCACAATCAAGTATAAGGCTGATGGAAAGGTTGAGAGGAAGAAGTCAAGACTGGTTGCAAGAGGCTTTACTCAAACTTATGGAGAAGATTACATTGAGACCTTTGCACCAGTAGCTAAACTACACACAATCCGGATTGTATTAAGCTTAGCTGTGAACCTTGGATGGGGCTTATGGCAAATGGATGTGAAGAATGCATTTCTACAAGGAGAGCTGGAGGATGAAGTGTATATGCATCCACCTCCAGGCTTGGAACACTTAGTGAAGAGAGGGAATGTGTTGAGACTGAAGAAAGCTATCTATGGACTAAAGCAATCACCAAGAGCTTGGTACAACAAGCTAAGTACTACTCTGAATGGCCGAGGCTTCAAGAAGTCTGAACTAGACCACACCCTCTTCACTCTCACTACTCCCTCAGGTATGATTGCACTCCTTGTGTATGTTGATGATATCATTATCACAGGAAGTGATAAGGAAGGTATCATAGCAACCAAGGAGTTCCTTAAATCCATGTTTGAGATTAAAGACTTGGGAGAAATGAAATACTTTCTTGGAATTGAGATATGTAGATCCAAGGAAGGTTTGTTCATGTCCCAAAGGAAGTATACACTTGATCTTTTGAAAGGTGCAGGTGCTTATGGAGGCAAGACAGCAAGGATGCCTATGGAGGATGGCTACAAAGTCCCACGAGAGGGGGAGATTGAAGACAGCAAACCTTATCAGGATCCTAAACTCTATAGAAAACTAGTTGGCAAATTGATTTATCTTACCATAACTAGGCCTGACATTTGTTTTGCTGTGAATCAGGTGAGTCAACACATGCAGGTGCCTAAGGAGCATCATTGGCGCATGGTGGAGAGAATCTTGATGTATCTCAACGGCTCACCTGATCAAGGAGTATGGATGGGTTGCAATGGGAGCACTGAAGTGGTTGGATACTGTGATGCGGATTGGGCTGGTGATAGAGCAGACAGGAGATCAACCACAGGCTATTGCACATTCATTGGAGGCAACTTGGTTACTTGGAAGAGTAAGAAGCAGAAGGTGGTGTCTTGCTCAAGTGCAGAAGCTGAGTATAGAGCTATGCTGAAGCTTACCAACGAGCTGGTGTGGATCAAAGGTATCTTGAAGCATTTGGAGATTGATCAAGCCACGCCAATGACAATGCATTGTGATAACCAAGCAGCCATCCACATTGCCTCCAACTCGGTGTTCCATGAGAGAACCAAGCACATTGAAGTTGATTGTCACAAGGTGAGGCAGATGATCATCCTAGGAGTCATCTTGCCGTGCTACACAAGGAGTGAAGATCAGTTGGCTGATGTGTTCACCAAGGCTGCAAGGCAGAAGACAATGGAGTCTATCCACATCAGGTTGGGCCTCATTGATCTTGGGAAGAGAAGGAGCTGATCCCCTTTGGCTGTGAGGTCTTTACTCTTTTTCCCTCATCAAGGTTTTGTCCCAATGGGTTTTCCTTGGTGAGGTTTTTAATGAGGAAGATCTCATGGCTATCCAAGCTTAGACTTTCACAAAGCTAAGCTTGAGGGGGAGTGTTGAGATGAGTCAAGTATATGTGGAGCAAGTGAGGAGTTGAGACTAAGGAGATGAGTTGAAGCTTGGAAAGGTTTGGGTAAGGTCCGTACTGTCCGTACATGACCGTACCATCCGTACACATGGAGATGGATAAAACCTTGACAAGAGTAAAGAAGTTACTTGGGGTAACTTATGGGAAGGGAAGGAACTTACCTGGATGGATCAGACCGTTGAGGGATAAGGAAGAGCGCGCCTTGACAGGCTGGAACAGCTGGAAAGGCAAGAGCATCTCGGTCCAAGATGCTAGATGCTCCGCGCATGTGGAGAAGCTAATTGGCTAGTTCAAATGAGCTTATCCTTTCTACATTGACCTCACATGCTTTAGTCTTCTCTTGATTTCGAAAACCCTTGTATGCTCACACTATATATTGTAACTCATGTTATTAATGAAAGACTAGACAGTTCTAAACAAATCAATCTCTCTATACTTTTCATAATGATTCTCCATTAGTCTCTTAATCTCTTAAATCTACTCTAATCTCTTCTCTATTCTTATCTAAACTCAGATTATCTTTTACATTACTCAAAACTGATATCAAGCATGTGAAGACTCCCATTGGATGCTTTTGGATGGCTCTCTTTGACTACACATGCTCTGAATCTCTTTCTTATCTCTATGATTTCGAAATGTATTGTCTCTCTCTCATAAATATGTTGTAAACCTCATCTTTAATAATTAATGGAGTTTTGAGTCTCTCTCCTTATTCTCTCACTAAAATCTCTTAATCTCTTTAATCTTTTCATCTGATTATCTCTGATTATTTGAATCATGCTCTAATACACAAAAGTGTATACTTACAATGCTTGCCTAAAATACAAGCTTCACAATCATTATTCTCAAAGGAAACACCTTGCAACATCAGTTTTAAAGCCTTATTATTAAACACTTTTGTGTTTTAGAGAATGATTCAAACAACCAGAGATACTTAGATTCAAAGATTAAAGAGATTAAGAGATTTTAGTGAGAGAATCAAGAGAGAGACTCAAAACTCCATTAATTATTAAAGATGAGGTTTACAACATACTTATATGAGAGAGACGATCAATTTCGAAATCAATCAGATAAGGTAGAGGTTAAGGGCATGTGTAGTCAAAGAGAGCCATCCAAAAGCAGCCAATGGGAGTCTTCACATGTTGAGAAGTGTTGACATGAGGAGATGAAGAGTTGATACATGGATAGAGGAAGGGATTTGGAGCAGGCAGTAACTTTGGAGATTTACCACAGTAACTTTATTGTTACTGTGGTAACTGAGTTAAAAGACTTGGGAAGTTACCTTGCATCCATTTGGAGAGTGAAACACGCCAGGAGGAGTCTGGATAAGCAAGGAGGAGTTTGTATAAGGTCTGGTCAAGGGAAGAGAGCTTTAGACAGGCTGGCACCAGCTGGAAAGCTAAAGCAAGATACCCAAGCATGTGAGGAACCTTATTGGCTAGTTTGAATCAAGCATCTTTGACTACACATGCTTCTTATCCTAACTAGACTGAACCTGGACGAATTTATGTATCCCTAATCTATATATGTTGTAAACTCTCTCATTAATCAATCTAATGGAGTTTTGAGTATTCTCTCTTGTTCTTTATTCTCTTAGTCTCTCTTAATCTCCAAATCTCATACAAACTACACTAATCATCTCTTGATATTTATTCATCACTCTACATACACAAAAGTGTATATGGTATCAGAGCCAGGTTGGCAAGGAAGGGAGTGGTGATTTGCGAGAATCTGTTTGTGTGTTCTTGGTGTTCTTGAGCTGTTCTTGAGCTGTTCTTCAGTTTCTGGGTATTTGGGAGGTTGTCTGGTCGATTCAATCAACCTCAACAGGAGATGAAGCACAGATCTAGTGGGGCGTGAAGAAGAGATGGATGGAGTGTGTTCAAGATGGATAAAGGGAGCTTTGGAAAGCTGTGGGTTATGGAGTAGTCATGGAAAGGGGAAACCTTTCATGGAAATGGCTACTGAAGAAGGTCAGACAAGAGGTCTGAAGCTGGGAAATGAAGTTGTTCAAGGAGACACTACAAAGAGTGAGATTGAAGCAACTTTAGGCAAGTCCAAGCTTGTAAGAATCGTTGAGGACAAAGGGGTGATCCGCGGCTTGAGACAAGGAAAGGATGAGTGTTATCAGCTTGTGGGAAGGCTGAGAGAAGTATGGTCAGAGTTAGATGTGGTGAAGGCACACACATCAAATCCGAGATGTTGTCAAGAAAGGAGGAAGCAAGATGTGATCTTTAGCTTTCTTATGGAAGAGGTATGTGAGCTTGTTAAACACACTTGTGATGTGTGGGAGATGAACAGGAAACCAGAAAGATGGAAGGGAGGTACAAGCTGTAAGAAGGGAAGGTTGAGAAAACTTTCTAAGGAGTGGTTAATGAAGAGAAGGGCATGGAGAAAGGATAGCGAGTCTGAGCACTTAAGTGACAGGATGAGTGTGATCTTGAAGAGAATCAAGGATATACTTCAGCAGATGGTTATAGGAGAGTGTTCATACTCAGCTTACTTGGGAGAATCAGTAGAAGATGGTGTAAGTACAAGGAGGCAGGAGACCAAAGGAGGAGAGGATCCAATCACAAAGAAAGAATGGGATGAGTTTGTTAAGTGTGTGTATGAACTGGCTGCAAGAAAGAAGCAAGGTGCTCTAGCTGCAAGTGAGAAGCAAAGCGATTTCTCCACAGCTCCTAAACCTATCATAATTGATTCTGGAGCAACACATCATATGATCAGTGATAGGAGTCTGATAAGTGATGTCAGGGCTGCAACAGGGTGTGTTACTATAGCTAATGGCGCTCAGATCCCAGTAGAAGGAATGGGAAACCTCAAGCTGTTTGAAAAGAGCTCAACCGCCTTATATCTGCCTCAGTTCACTTCAAATTGATATCAGTTAAGAAAGCTACAATTGATCTGGATTGTCAAGTAGTATTCAGGCCAAATGAAGTTGAGTTTCAAGATTTGAAGACTGGAAGAGTTATTGGCAGAGGGGACAGCAAGCATCACTTATATCATCTCCAAACAGCTAAGACTCTTAATCCCATTAACTCTATGTGCCTGAGTAGTGCTGCTGATAGGTGTGATAGTATGACTTGGCATGCTAGATTAGGACATCCTCATGCTCGTGCAATTGAGTTAATCATGCCTAATATGTCATTTAATCACTTGGAGTGTGAAGCATGCATATTAGGAAAGCATTGTAGGACTGTCTTTCCAGCATCAGAGACTATATATGAGCATTGCTTTGATCTAGTTCACTCAGATGTGTGGACATCTCCGTGTGAGTCTAGGGATAGCCAGAAGTACTTTGTCACTTTTATTGATGAGAAATCAAAGTATACATGGGTCACTTTGATTCCCTCTAAAGATAGAGTCCTAGAAGCCTTTATGAACTTCCAAGCATATGTAACTAATCAATACAATGCTACTGTGAAGGTGCTAAGATCTGATAATGGAGGAGAATACACTAGCAATGCTTTCAAGAGTTATCTAGCAAAGCATGGGATTGTGCAGCAGACAAGCTGTCCTTACACACCACAGCAGAATGGGGTGGCTGAGAGAAAGAATAGGCACTTGATGGAGGTAGCAAGGTCAATGATGTTTCATGCAAATGTTCCAAAGAGGTTTTGGGGGGATGCTGTTCAGACTGCGTGCTATCTCATCAACAGAGTTCCGACCAAGATCCTAAAGAATCTGTCTCCCTTTGAGGTATTGAACAAGACTAAACCACAACTTGATCATTTGAGAGTCTTTGGGTGTTTATGTTATGTGATGGTTCCCGGAGAGAGCAGGAACAAACTAGAAGCAAAGAGTACTAAAGCTATGTTAATTGGGTACACTCAATCACTCAGAAAGGGTACAAATGTTATGATCCAATAACCATGAGGGTTTTAGTATCCAGAGAAGTGAAGTTTGTGGAGTCTAGAGGATATTATGAGGAGAAGAAATGGGAAGACCTAGAGGATCTGTCCCGAGCTCCATCAGAGAAGGCAACAACACTGAGAGTGTTGTTGGAAAGGCTAGGGATAGGATTATCCCAAGATCAGGAACCAGGAAGGAGAGAACCTTCTAATCAAGCTGGAGAAGCTGGAGAAACAACCCCTCTTGATCATGAGAAGGGGAATGGATCTGAATCAGAGGAGCAGGAGCAAAACCAAGAGAATTCAGGACAGCATGATCATGAGGAGACACAGGAAGTAGAGAATGTTGTTCAGTCTACTGGTACAGAGGAGAGTGAGGATCAGTCAGGTGGAAATGAGCAGGGAGAACCTACTGGTTTAGGAGAGGAAACACAAGATAATATTCAGGCTGAAGAACATGTTGAGACCTTGCGGAGGAGCACAAGGATAAAGAGGGATCCTTCCAACTGGGTAAACACGAGAGTGTACTACAATGCCCAGGCTGTGGAGCATCCTTCTCAAGCCGTGTGTTCCTTTGCTGAGTTTCCAGAGGAGCATCATGCCTTTATGATTAGTCTGGATGAGAGTTATGTACCAAGGACTTATGAAGAAGCTATGTTAGACAAGGAATGGAAAGAATCAGTGGGAGCTGAAGCAGGTGCAATGATCAAAAATGATACATGGTATGAGAGTGAGCTGCCTAAGGGAAAAAGGGCTGTATCTAGTAGATGGATCTTCACAATCAAGTATCTAGCAGATGGACAGATTGATAGGAAGAAGACCAGATTGGTTGCAAGAGGATTTACACAGACCTATGGAGAGGATTACATTGATACCTTTGCACCAGTAGCTAAGCTACATACAGTTCAGATTGTGTTGTCCATTGCAACAAACTTGGAGTGGGATTTGTGGCAGATGGATGTGAAGAATGCTTTCTTACAAGGTGAGCTAGAAGATGAGGTATACATGCTTCCTCCTCCTGGTCTTGAGCATCTAGTAAAACCAGGAAATGTTTTGAGATTGAAGAAGGCAATATATGGGCTGAAGCAGTCTCCTAGAGCTTGGTACAGGAAGCTGAGTACAACTCTGAATGGGAGAGGATTCAGGAAGTCTGAACTGGATCACACACTCTTCACTTTGGTTACTCCATCAGGGATCATTGTGATACTGGTATATGTGGATGATTTGATTATCACAGGGAGTGATAAGGCTGGGATTAAAGCCACTAAAGAGTTCCTCAAGTCTGTGTTTGACATCAAAGACTTGGGAGAGATGAAGTATTTCTTGGGGATTGAGATATGCAGATCCAAGGAGGGTTTGTTTATGTCTCAAAGGAAGTATACAATGGATATGCTGAAGGAGACTGATGTACTTGGAGGAAAGGTAGCAAAGACACCTCTTGAGGAGGGGTATAAGGTTTTGCGTGAGGGGGAGGTTGAAGAGAAGCAGTTGTTTGAGGATCCTAAGCTATACAGGAAGATGGTTGGCAAGCTGATCTACTTGACCATCACACGGCCAGATAAATGTTTTGCTGTGAACTAAGTGAGTCAGCATATGCAGGCGCCAAAGGTACATCACTGGAAGATGGTTGATAGGATACTGAGGTATTTGAGTGGCACGCCTGGTCAAGGAGTTTGGATGGGATGCAATGGCAGCACAGAAGTAGTGGGCAATTGTGATGCTGATTGGGCAAGAGATAGAGTAGACAGGAGATCAACTACTGGTTATTGTACATTCATTGGAGGGAACCTGGTTACTTGGAAGAGTAAGAAGCAGAAGGTCATCTCTTGTTCAAGTGCTGAGGCTGAATATAGGGCTATGTTGAAGTTGACAAACGAGCTGGTGTGGATCAAGGGTATCTTGAAGCATCTGGAGATTGAACAGAGTACTCCTATGACAATGCACTGTGACAATCAAGCAGCTATCCATATTGCTTCTAACTGTTGAGATGAGTTGAGTATATGGATATGAAGAGATAAGGAGTTGAAGAGAAGAGGAGAAAGAGAATGAGGGGACTTTGGGCAAGCATGGTACGGACGGCCGTACAAGGCCGTACATGGCCGTACCGTCCGTACCAAATGTCTCGACCAGAAGTTACCCAACCTCGACCAAGTGAAACCGTAACAAGGTAGATGTTACCTTTATAAGATTTATAGAAAGAGTTAGAGTGATTTAGAGAATAAGAGAATGAGATTGGATTATGAAAAGATTAGTGAAGAATCATGATGAACACTCAAGAACAAGAGAGAGAGAATGACTCAAACTGTGTAATCTTTTATTAATGAGAGAGTTTACAATATATAGGACATGATACAAGGGTTTCCAAGACTCTAAGGATAAGGCTAAGCATGTGAAGTCAATACAGGGGCAAGACCAGGTTTAAATCGATCCAATGGCTGATCTCACATGTGTAAAGCATCTTTGCTTTTGCTTTACCTTTCCAGCATGGGACAGGCTGTCATGGTGAGCCTTATCCTTCTTCCAACGGTCTGATTCTTATCCAAGACTGAGGCTCAGACCGTTTACCACTCTAACTCCTCATTTTAACTTTCACCTTTGGTTAATGTTTGTGATCGCCCATGATATGTACGGCTTGTACGGCCAGTACCTTCAGTACGGATTGTACGGCTATGGCTGATCACAAACTCTCCCAAAGACTCATACCTTCTTTCCCTTTCAGTCTCTCAACTCCTTGTGCCTTCTCACACATTATACTCAGCTCATTTCAACACTCCCCCTCAAGCTTGATCTTGGTGATTGATCAAGCTTTGAAACCATGAGATCTTCCTCATTAAAAACCTCACCAAGGAAAACCCATTGGGACAAAACCTTGATGAGGGAAAAAGAGTAAAGAGCCCATGGTTAAGGGAACTCAGCCACTTGTTGTGAGATCAATGAGCCCTAGCCTGATGTGGATGGACTCCATGGTCTTTTGCCTTGCAGCTTTGGTGAAGACATCAGCTAACTGATCTTCACTTCTGGTATAGCATGGCAAGATCACTCCCAAAACTATCATCTGCCTCACCTTATGACAATCCACTTCAATGTGCTTGGTTCTTTCATGAAACACCGAGTTGGAGGCTATGTGAATGGCGGCTTGGTTATCACAATGCATAGTCATAGGTGTAGCTTGCTCAATTCCCAAATGCTTCAAGATCCCCTTGATCCATACCAACTCGTTGGTGAGCTTCAGCATTGCTCTATACTCAACCTCAGCACTTGAGCATGATACCACCTTCTGCTTCTTGCTCTTCCATGTCACTAGATTTCCTCCAATGAAGGTGCAATAGCCTGTGGTTGATCTCCTATCAGCTCGATCACCAGCCCAATCAGCATCACAGTACCCAACGACTTCAGTACTCTTGTTGCATCCTAACCAGACTCCCAGACCAGCTCATCCATTCAGATACATCAAGAGCCTCTCCACCATGCGCCAATGATGTTCCTTTGGTACTTGCATGTGTTGGCTTACCTGATTCACAGCAAAACAGATATCAGGACGTGTGATTGTTAAGTATATGAGCTTACCCACTAGCTTCCTATAAAGCTTGGGATCATGGAACAGCTTGCTGTCCTCAAGCTCCCCCTCACGTGGAACCTTATACCCATCCTCCATGGGCATTTTGGCTATCTTCCCTCCTAGCACACCTGCATCTTTCAAAAGATCAAGTGCATACTTTCTTTGAGACATGAATAGGCCTTCCTTGGATTTACATATCTCAATCCCAAGGAAGTATTTCATTTCTCCCAAGTCTTTGATTTCAAAAACAGATTTGAGAAACTCTTTTGTTTCTCTTATCCCAATCTTATCACTACCTGTTATGATGATATCATCAACATACACAAGTAGACAGATGATACCTGATGGAGTAGTAAGAGTGAAGAGAGTGTGGTCCAACTCAGACTTCCTGAAGCCACGCCCATTTAGAGTTGTGCTGAGTTTGTTGTACCAGGCTCTAGGGGATTGTTTCAAACCATAGATAGCCTTCTTTAGTCTTAGAACATTCCCAGGCTTCACAAGACCTTCTAAGCCTGGTGGAGGATACATATAGACTTCATCTTCTAACTCTCCTTGAAGGAATGCATTCTTCACATCCATCTGCCACAAATCCCACTCAAGATTCACAGCCAAGGACAATACTATCCTGATGGTGTGTAACTTAGCAACAGGAGAAAATGTATCTATGTAGTCCTCTCCATATGTTTGAGTGTATCCTCTAGCCACCAATCTTGTCTTTCTCCTATCAATCTGTCCATTTGGCAAGTACTTGATGGTGAATATCCATCTACTTGTAACAGCCCTCTTCCCCTTTGGGAGTTCACTTTCAAACCAAGTGTCATTCTTAATCATTGCATTTGCTTCATCTCCAACCAACTCCTTCCATTCCTCATGCATCATAGCCTCTTCATATGATCTTGGCACAAAGCTCTCATCTAAGCTTGTCACGAAGGCGCAATGATCAGATGGGAAATGGGCAAAGGAACACACTGCTTGGGAGGGATGCTCCACAGCCTGGGCATTGTAGTACACTCTCGTGTTTACCCAGTTTGAAGAATCCTTCTTCAACCGTGTGCTTCTCCTTAGCGGTGCTTCAGCCGGGACATTATCCCTTGATGAGACTGAGACTGGTTCAGTTTCTTCTTGATGTTCTTCTTGCTGTTGCACATTGTCTTCCTCTTCTTGTAAACTTTCTTCAGGTTCTGGTTCACCCATTGCCTCAACCCCTTCATCTTGCATCATCACACACTGATCAGGGTCTCTCAAGACTTCTTCTGGATGGCTTGCTTCTTCAGTTTCATTCCCCCTCTCATGATTAGAGTGGGATGTTCCTTCAGCTTCAGGAGAACTAGATGTGTTCCGTCCTCCTTGATCCTGGGTTAGATTGATCCCAAGACCTTCCAATATGATCCTAAGGCTCGCAGCCTTATCAGAATCCCGAGATAGATCTTTCAAATCCTCCCAGCTCCGCTCTTCATAGTATCCCTTACCCTCCATGAACTTTACTTCTCTAGATACATGTACTCTTCTTGTCTTTGGATCAATGCACTTGTATCCCTTCTGAGATGATGAGTATCCAATGAACATAGTTCTTATACTCTTTGGCTCAAGCTTGTTTCTCATCTCTCCCGGCTTGTTTCTCATCTCTCCCGGTACCATCACATAGCTTACACACCCAAACACTCTCAAGTGGTTTAGGGATGGCTTGATCTTGTCAAGAACTTCAAATGGAGACTGATCTTGCAACACTCTGGTCGGTATCCTATTAATCAGATAGCACGCAGACATGACTGCATCACTCCAATACCTCTTAGGAACATTGCTTTGAAACATCATGGACCGAGCAACTTCCATAAGATGTCGGTTCTTCCTTTCTGCCACACCATTCTGCTGAGGAGTATAGGGACAACTAGTTTGGTGAAGAATCCCATGTTGAGCTAAGTGTTGCTTGAATAATCTGCTTGTATACTCACCACCATTATCAGATCTGAAAATCTTAAGCTTGGCATTATATTGGTTAGTCACATAGCATTGAAAGTTCTTAAATGCTTCAAGCACACTATCTTTTGTTTTAATGAGTGTTATCCAGGTGTATTTAGATTTTTCATCAATGAATGTTACAAAGTACTTATAACTTTCTCTAGATAAACAAGGAGCAGTCCATACATCAGAATGCACAAGATCAAAACAGTTTTCATAAATAGTACTAGACTTTTGGAAAACAGTTCTACAATGTTTACCCAATATACATGCTTCACATTCATTATTTTTAAACATAACACCTGGTAACATTAAGTTCAAAGCTCTAACATGAGGATGGCCTAGTCTAGCATGCCACAATGCATTATTTTTTAAAGCAGAAACAGATTGAAACGAGTAACTAAGATTAGAAACAGGAGCAATGTCTTCAAGCATATAGAGATCTCCTTTGGTTACTCCTTTTCCAATCAACTTATGACTCTCAATATCCTGAAACTTCACATCATTAGGACTAAAGATAACATTGCAATGTAAATCAGTAGTGCATTTCTTGACAGATAATAGATTAGATGTAAATTCAGGCATATAGAAAGCTTTAGACTCCTTATCAAATAGTTTCAGGTTTCCTATTCCTTTTATTGCTATCCTATCACCATTTGCAATCATAACATGACCAGTAGTTGGTTCTATATCTTTTATAAGACTAGTGTCACTTATCATATGATGAGAGGCACCAGAATCCACAATTAAAGGTTTAATCATGTTTTGAACAGCAAATCCACTTGGTGATTCAATTCTAGCAATATATGTTCTAGGGATTTTCAGTTCAGTTTCTATGTTTTCAAGACTCCTAGGTATACTACATGCAGCATTTGAGTATCCTAGAGTATGAGTAAGAGAACTACCATTGTCCTTGAGAGCCTTGATGAGGGCATCAATGTCAGAACGTCTGATCATCTCATGCTCCATACTGCTCTTCCCGGACGTGTGCTGAGATGCCATAGCCTTGAACACACCAGGCTATGAGGAACCTGGCTCTGATACCATATAAGATTTATAGAAAGAGTTAGAGTGATTTAGAGAATAAGAGAATGAGATTGGATTATGAAAAGATTACTGAAGAATCATGATGAACACTCAAGAACAAGAGAGAGAGAATGACTCAAACTGTGTAATCTTTTATTAATGAGAGAGTTTACAATATATAGGACAGGATACAAGGGTTTCCAAGACTCTAAGGATAAGGCTAAGCATGTGAAGTCAATACAGGAGCAAGACCAGGTTTAAATCGATCCAATGGCTGATCTCACATGTGTAAAGCATCTTTGCTTTTGCTTTACCTTTCCAGCATGGGACAGGCTGTCATGGTGAGCCTTATCCTTCTTCCAACGGTCTGATTCTTATCCAAGACTGAGGCTCAGACCGTTTACCACTCTAACTCCTCATTTTAACTTTCACCTTTGGTTAATGTTTGTGATCACCCTTGATATGTACGGCTTGTACGGCCAGTACCTTCAGTACGGATTGTACGGCTATGGCTGATCACAAACTCTCCCAAAGACTCATACCTTCTTTCCCTTTCAGTCTCTCAACTCCTTGTGCCTTCTCACACATTATACTCAGCTCATTTCAACAACCTTAAGGGTTTAGTGAAGAGGATAAGACCGGTGAAAGGATAAGGGACGCGCGGTGCCAGGCTGGAACAGGCTGGAAAGCTGAAGCACCTTTAGTCCAAGATGCCATAAGCATGTGAGCCATCCTGACCAATCATTCAAAAGGCGCCCCTTGACTCCACACGGTTTAATAGTGCTCAGTTCCCTTCTTGTAAACCCTTGTGTCTCTCTTATAAATATGTAACCTCACTCATTAATAAGATTAAGCAAGTTTTGAGTCTTTCTCTTAGTCTTTAAATCTCAATGGTTCCATGTTAGACTCATAATCTCATTTCATACTCTAATCTTCTCTAAATCGATTCTAGTCTTTCCTAAACACTCAGATTACTCTAAACATTACTAAAACTGATATGGTATCAGAGCCAGGTTAGTGAGAACCTGAGTTCGTGTTAGGCTCTTTGGAGATTCAAGATTGAAGCTTTGAAGAGTTTGGTTGGTGTTCTTGCGTTCTTGGGAGGTTCCGGGTATTGTCCGAGTTCAAAGACTAGTTTTTAGTGTGTTGTTGAAGCTGTGAGGTTGAAGACCGAGGCAGTGAGTGTTCTTACAAGTCTTTTAACTCAAGATCCAGTTTGTGAAGTCTAGAGAAGTCATCGTTCATCATGGAGAGTGGTATGAACATGAACATGAAGGTAGCGGTTTGCTTCAAGGGAACCAACTACTTGTTGTGGTCTCGGATGGTGAGAACCACGGTGGGAAACAAAGGGATTTGGAAGCACATCACGCCAGGAGAAGCTCCAAAGCTCATCACCCAAGGAGAAACTGAAGGAGAAGCCGCAAGAAAAGCGGAAGAGAAGTGGCATCAGGAGGACATGTTGGTGATGTCAGTGCTGCATGCTTCACTTGAGCCGGCGATTCTAGATGCATACAGCTACTGTGAATCAGCTAAAGAGTTGTGGGATACGTTGAAGAAGGTGTATGGGAATACATCAAACCTGAGCCGTGTGTTTGAGGTGAAGCAGGCTATAAACAACTTGGTACAAGAGGATATGGAGTTCACCAAGCATCTAGGGAGGTTCAGAACACTCTGGTCCGAGCTGGAGATGTTGAGGCCAAGCACTACAGATGCAGATGAGCTCAACAAAAGAAGAGAGCAAGAAAAGGTCTTTGGGTTACTCCTCACCATGAATCCGGCTTACAATGGTCTTATCCAACACTTGCTTAGAGAGGACACACTACCTGATCTTGAAGAAGTGTGCGCAAGGATTCAGAAGGAACAAGGCTCTATTGGGTTGTTTGGAAAGAAAGGAGAGCTATCTCTCGTAAATCAAGCAACTCAAGAGGAGGGAGGGGAAGCTCCACAAGCACACAAGGCTGCGCATGGGAAGTATGATGAGAGGAGGTTCAATGGGAACTGTGATCACTGCAAGAAGCATGGCCACAAGAAGAGCCAATGCTGGATACTCCATCCCCATCTCAAGCCGGCAAAGTTTATGAAGGACAGAGAGGCAAGGGCTAATGTCTCAGATGGAGCAAGCGCAAGTGGAGCAGGTACTAGCAAAGGGAAGGAGATAGATGGGCGTGAAGCAGGTGATGGGAGGTCTCTTGTAGCCTACACTGGAGCCCCAAGCAACCGTGGGAACTATGATCAAGAGTATCTAAGGAAATCCGACCTGGATGCTCTCATTAAGCTCTTCAAGGAGCATGGTAACATTTTTGGGTATTCCTTTGGTGCTAGGGCTATAGGGAATGATGAGAATCCAACTAGAATTGATAGGATGCATGAAAGTGTGATAGAGATAATAAACCAATCTAGAACGGATAGTTTTGCTAGGAATGATCATGCATTCAAACCATCTAGTATACTTGCTCATATTGCTAGAAATGATCATGCATTCAAACCATCTAGTATCCTTGCTCATATTGCTAGTTCACATACCATTAAGCCTTTAGTAGTTGATTCTGGTGCATCTCATCATATGATAAGTGACACTAGTTTGATTAAAAACATTGTACCAATGAATGGAAATGTGATGATAGCTAATGGAGATAAGATACCTATTAGAGGAATAGGAAGTCTTAAACTGTTTGATAAGGAAACTAAAGCCTTTTATATGCCTGAATTTACTTCAAACTTGTTATCTGTTAAGAAATGTGCTACTGATTTGCAATGCAATGTCATATTCAGTCCTAATGATGTGAAGTTTCAGGATATTAAAAGCAGCAAGATGATTGGAAAGGGAGTGACTAAAGGAGAATTGTATTTACTTGAAGATCTTGCTCCTGTTTCTAGTTATAGCTGCTCGTTTACTTCTGTTTCTGGTTCTAGTTTAAGTAAAAATGCATTGTGGCATGCTAGATTAGGACACCCTCATAATAAGGCTTTAAAACTGATGTTGCCAGGTGTTTCCTTTGAGAATAATGATTGTGAAGCTTGTATTTTAGGCAAGCATTGTAAGACTGTCTTTACTAAATCTACTACGGTTTATGAGAAGTGTTTTGATTTGATTCATTCTGATGTTTGGACTGCTCCTTGCTTATCTAGAGACAATCAAAAGTATTATGTAACTTTCATTGATGAAAAATCCAAATACACCTGGTTAACTTTAATTCCAACCAAAGATAGGGTACTTGATGCATTTAAGAACTTTCAATCATATGTGACTAACCATTATAATGCCAAGATAAAGATTTTCAGGTCAGATAATGGAGGAGAGTACACGGGACAAGCATTCAAGCTCCATCTATCTCAGCATGGAATCCTACATCAGACAAGCTGTCCCTATACTCCACAACAGAATGGTGTGGCTGAGAGAAAGAATAGGCATCTGATGGAAGTGGCCAGGTCCATGATGTTTCAAACCAATGTACCCAAGAAGTTCTGGAGTGATGCGGTCACTACAGCTTGTTATCTCATCAACAGAACACCAACTCTGATTCTGCAAGGGTTATCACCATTTGAGGTATTGAACCGATACAAGCCCTCATTGGAACATATGAAGATCTTTGGGTGTTTGTGTTTTGTGATGGTACCGGGAGAATTAAGAAACAAGCTTGAAGCTAGGAGCTCCAAGGCAATGTTTGTTGGATACTCATCAAGTCAGAAAGGATACAAGTGCTATGATCCTAACACAAGGAGAGTGTTAGTATCTAGAGAAGTGAAGTTTGTGGAAGAAAAAGGATATTATGAGGAGCAGATTCAAGAAGATTTGAAAGATCTCACTTCAGATAGAGCTGCAACCTTGAGGATAATACTAGAAGGACTTGGAATCAATATGGATCAAGAACAGCAAGAAGTAAGAGGCACTACACCAATACCGAATCATCAGACGTCCAATCTTGAACATGAGGGGGGGAATGGAACAGAAACTCAAACTCAAAGTCATGAAGAGAGTTCTGGTTCTCATGATCAAGCTGTGGAGTCAAATGATCAACAAGAAGGAGCTGAAGCAAGTCAGCTAAGGGATGAAGGAGCTGAAGCAAGTCAGCCAAGAGAAGAAAGTACACAAGAAGATGTACAAGACATGGAGTTACCGGCA
Source organism: Brassica napus (assembly GCF_020379485.1). Taxonomy (NCBI): domain Eukaryota; kingdom Viridiplantae; phylum Streptophyta; class Magnoliopsida; order Brassicales; family Brassicaceae; genus Brassica; species Brassica napus. Next base: position 370,620 of record NW_026014893.1, read on the forward strand.
CAAGAAGGGCCAGTGTTGAGAAGAAGTACAAGGCTGAGAAAGGATCCTTCCAGTTGGGTAAACACGAGAGTGTACTACAATGCTCAAGCTGTGAAGCATCCTACTCAGGCCGTTGTTCTTTCTCTCAATATCCAGAAGCACATTGTGCATTCATGGTAAACTTAGATGAGAATCACATTCCAAGAAGCTATGAAGAGGCAATGGAGGATAAGGAATGGAAGGAATCAGTAGGAGCTGAGGCAGGAGCTATGATAAAGAATGATACATGGTTTGAAAGTGAACTACCAAAAGGGAAGAAGGCAGTATCTAGTAGATGGATCTTCACAATCAAATACAAGGCTGATGGACAGATTGAGAGGAAGAAGACTAGATTAGTAGCAAGAGGGTTCACTCAAACATATGGAGAGGATTACATTGAGACATTTGCACCAGTAGCCAAGTTACATACCATTAGAATTGTACTAAGCTTGGCGGTTAACCTTGGATGGGGATTGTGGCAAATGGATGTGAAGAATGCATTCTTACAAGGAGAACTTGAGGATGAAGTCTACATGTATCCTCCACCAGGTCTTGAACATCTAGTGAAGAGAGGGAATGTACTGAGGCTAAAGAAGGCTATCTATGGGTTGAAGCAATCACCAAGAGCATGGTACAACAAGTTGAGCACAACTCTGAACGGCCGAGGTTTTAAGAAGTCAGAATTGGACCATACTCTCTTTACCCTCACTACTCCCTCAGGTATGGTTGCTCTCCTTGTGTATGTGGATGATATCATTATCACAGGAAGTGATAAGGAAGGTATCAAAGCAACCAAGGAGTTTCTAAAGTCTATGTTTGAAATAAAAGACTTGGGAGAAATGAAATACTTTCTTGGAATTGAGATTTGTAGATCCAAGGAAGGTTTGTTCATGTCCCAAAGGAAGTATACACTTGATCTTTTGAAAGGTGCAGGTGCTTATGGAGGCAAGACAGCAAGGATGCCAATGGAGGATGGCTACAAAGTACCAAGAGAGGGGGAGATTGAAGACAGCAAGCCATTTCATGATCCTAAACTCTATAGAAAACTTGTTGGCAAATTGATTTATCTAACCATCACAAGACCTGATATATGCTTTGCTGTGAATCAGGTGAGTCAACACATGCAGCTTCCCAAGGAACATCACTGGCGTATGGTGGAGAGGCTGCTGATGTATCTAAATGGCTCGCCGGATCAAGGTGTATGGATGGGGTGCAATGGAAGCACAGAAGTGGTGGGCTATTGTGATGCTGATTGGGCAGGTGATAGAGCTGACAGAAGATCAACAACCGGCTATTGCACATTCATTGGAGGCAACTTGGTGACTTGGAAGAGTAAGAAACAGAAGGTGGTGTCATGCTCTAGTGCAGAAGCTGAGTATAGAGCTATGCTGAAGCTTACAAACGAGCTAGTTTGGATCAAGGGCATCTTGAAGCATTTGGAGATAGCACAAGACACTCCAATGACAATGCATTGTGACAACCAGGCCGCCATTCACATAGCCTCCAACTCGGTGTTCCATGAGAGAACAAAGCACATTGAGGTTGATTGCCACAAGGTGAGGCAGATGATTGTCCTAGGAGTCATCTTGCCATGTTATACTAGGAGTGAAGATCAGTTGGCTGATGTATTTACCAAGGCTGCAAGGCAAAAGACAATGGAGTCCATTCATATTAGATTGGGCCTCATTGATCTTGGGAAGAGAAGCAGCTGATCCCCTTAGTCATGAGATCTTTACTCTTTTTCCCTCATTAAGGTTTTGTCCCAATGGGTTTTCCTTAGTGAGGTTTTTAATGAGGAAGATCTCATGGCTGTCCAAGCTCAAGCTTTCACAAAGCTAAGCTTGAGGGGGAGTGTTGAGATGAGTTGAGTATATGAATATGAAGAGATAAGGAGTTGAAGAGAAGAGGAGAAAGAGAATGAGGGGACTTTGGGCAAGCATGGTACGGACGGCCGTACAAGGCCGTACATGGCCGTACCGTCCGTACCAAATGTCTCGACCAGAAGTTACCCAACCTCGACCAAGTGGAACCGTAACAAGGCAGATGTTACCTTAAGGGTTTAGTGAAGAGGATAAGACCGGTGAAAGGATAAGGGACGCGCGGTGCCAGGCTGGAACAGGCTGGAAAGCTGAAGCACCTTTAGTCCAAGATGCCATAAGCATGTGAGCCATCCTGACCAATCATTCAAAAGGCGCCCCTTGACTCAACACGGTTTAATAGTGCTCAGTTCCCTTCTTGTAAACCCTTGTGTCTCTCTTATAAATATGTAACCTCACTCATTAATAAGATTAAGCAAGTTTTGAGTCTTTCTCTTAGTCTTTAAATCTCAATGGTTCCATATTAGACTCATAATCTCATTTCATACTCTAATCTTCTCTAAATCGATTCTAGTCTTTCCTAAACACTCAGATTACTCTAAACATTACTAAAACTGATACTAACTCAGTTTTTCATGAGAGAACGAAGCACATAGAAGTGGATTGTCACAAGGTGAGGCAGATGATTATCTTAGGAGTGATTCTGCCATGTTATACAAGGAGTGAGGATCAACTGGCTGATGTGTTTACTAAGGCAGCGAGATTGAAGACAATGGAGTCCATACTATCCAGGCTTGGACTCATTGATCTTACTCCCAGGAGCTGAGCCCCTTAACCATGGAGTCTCCACTCTTTTTCCCTCATCAAAGTTTTATCCCAATGGGTTTTCTTTGGTGAGGTTTTTAATGAGGGAGGTCTTCATGGTTTCCAAGCTTGACTTGTTTCACATGGTCAAGCTTGAGGGGGAGTGTTGAGAAATGTTGAGATGAGGAGATGAAGAGTTGATACATGGATAGAGGAAGGGATTTGGAGCAGGCAGTAACTTTGGAGATTTACCACAGTAACTTTATTGTTACTGTGGTAACTGAGTTAAAAGACTTGGGAAGTTACCTTGCATCCATTTGGAGAGTGAAACACGCCAGGAGGAGTCTGGATAAGCAAGGAGGAGTTTGGATAAGGTCTGGTCAAGGGAAGAGAGCTTTAGACAGGCTGGCACCAGCTGGAAAGCTAAAGCAAGATACCCAAGCATGTGAGGAACCTTATTGGCTAGTTTGAATAAAGCATCTTTGACTACACATGCTTCTTATCCTAACTAGACTGAACCTGGACGAATTTATGTATCCCTAATCTATATATGTTGTAAACTCTCTCATTAATCAATCTAATGGAGTTTTGAGTATTCTCTCTTGTTCTTTATTCTCTTAGTCTCTCTTAATCTCCAAATCTCATACAAACTACACTAATCATCTCTTGATATTTATTCATCACTCTACATACACAAAAGTGTATATGCTTGATCCCTTTGGCATCTTTTACTAGATGCTGTCTACTTTACAGCCTGTCTCCAGCCTTATCCAGCCCTAAACCTTATCCAGACTGCTCCTCCCTTATCCATACAGCTCCTTGGTCGTGGCTTACTCTCCAATGTGAGCCAAGGTAACTTTCCAAGCTTTAACTTAGTTACCACAGTAAAACCAAAGTTACTGTGGTAACTCCAAAGTTACTGTCTGTCTCAATCCTCATTCTCTATCAATGTAGTCACTCTTTATCACCTCATCTCAACACTCCCCCTCAAGCTTGACCATGTGGAACAAGTCAAGCTTGGAAACCATGAAGACCTCCCTCATTAAAAACCTCACCAAAGAAAACCCATTGGGATAAAACTTTGATGAGGGAAAAAGAGTGGAGACTCCATGGCTAAGGGGCTCAGCTCCTGGGAGTAAGATCAAGGAGTCCAAGCCTTGATAGTATGGACTCCATTGTCTTCAATCTCGCTGCCTTAGTAAACACATCTGCAAGCTGATCTTCACTTCTTGTATAACATGGCAGAATCACTCCTAAGATTATCATCTGCCTCACCTTATGACAATCCACCTCTATGTGCTTTGTTCTCTCATGAAACACTGAGTTAGAGGCAATGTGGATAGCTGCTTGATTGTCACAATGCATAATCATAGGAGTACTCTGCTCAATCTCTAGATGCTTCAAGATCCCCTTGATCCACACCAACTCGTTTGTCAGCTTCAACATGGCTCTATACTCAGCTTCAGCACTTGAACAGGAGATAACCTTCTGCTTCTTACTCTTCCAAGTTACCAAGTTCCCTCCAATGAATGTACAATACCCAGTAGTTGATCTCCTGTCCACTCTATCTCCTGCCCAATCAGCATCACAATAACCAACCACTTCTGTACTGCCATTGCAGCCCATCCAAACTCCTTGTCCAGCCGTCCCACTTAAATACCTCAGTATCCTATCAACCATCTTCCAATGATGGACCTTTGGCACCTGCATATGTTGACTCACTTGATTCACAGCGAAGCATATATCTGGCCTAGTAATTGTCAAGTAGATCAGCTTGCCAACCATCTTCCTGTATAGCTTAGGGTCCTCAAACAGCTGCTTCTCTTCAACCTCCCCCTCACGCAGAACCTTATATCCCTCCTCGAGGGGTGTCTTAGCTATCTTTCCTCCAAGCACATCAGTCTCCTTCAACATACCCATAGTATACTTCCTTTGAGACATAAACAAACCCTCCTTTGATCTGCATATCTCAATGCCCAGAAAATACTTCATCTCTCCCAAATCCTTGATGTCAAACACACATTTGAGAAACTCCTTAGTAGCTCGAATCCCTGCCTTATCACTCCCTTTGATAATCAAATCATCCACATACACTAGAATCACAATGATCCTTGAAGTATCACTTTTAGTGATGTTAAGAGTAATCTGAGTCTTTAGAGAAGATTAGAATAAGTTTAGAGAAGATTAAAGTATGAAATGAGATTAAGAGTCTAAAGAGAAACTTTGAGAGAGACTAAAAGAGACTCATAACTTTCTTAATCTTATTAATGATGAGGTTACAATATATATAGAGAGATCAGATACAAGGGTTTCCATTTGATCACTATTCTAAGCATGTGGAGTCAAAGGGAAGAGGCTCCTCATTTCAAACTCAGCCAATGAGAGTGTGATCGTGTGTGAGGCATCTTGGACTGAGATGCTTTGCCTTTCCAGCCTGTCACAGCCTGTCAAGGCTCTCCACCTTATCCACAACCTGATCCTAACCTCAGCGCACACTCCTCTCTTCCTGGTAAGTTTCCCTTTACCCATTTCACTCTCAAGTAACTCCTTTCACTAAGGTAACTTCCTTTTAACCCTTTTTATCACAGTAACTAATATTTACTGTGGTAACTTTCTCCTCCCAAGTAACTTCAACACTCCATAACTACCCCTCATGTCAACATTCCCCCTCAAGCTTAGCTTTGTGAAAGTCTAAGCTTGGACAGCCATGAGATCTTCCTCATTAAAAACCTCACTAAGGAAAACCCATTGGGACAAAACCTTAATGAGGGAAAAAGAGTTAAGATCTCACAGCTAAGGGGATCAGCTACTTCTCTTCCCAAGATCTATGAGTCCCAATCTGATGTGAATGGACTCCATAGTCTTTTGTCTCGCAGCCTTGGTGAATATATCAGCCAACTGATCTTCACTTCTAGTATAGCAGGGCAAGATCACTCCTAGCACAATCATTTGTCTCACTTTGTGGCAATCAACCTCAATGTGCTTGGTTCTCTCATGGAACACCGAGTTGGATGCAATGTGAATGGCAGCCTGATTGTCACAATGCATTGTCATTGGAGTGGCTTGATCAATCTCCAAGTGCTTCAAGATGCCTTTGATCCACACCAACTCGTTTGTAAGCTTCAGCATGGCTCTATACTCAGCTTCAGCACTTGAACATGATACCACCTTCTGCTTCTTGCTCTTCCAAGTCACCAAGTTGCCTCCTATCAGCTCTATCTCCTGCCCAATCAGCATCACAATACCCCACCACTTATGTGCTTCCATTGCATCCCATCCAAACCCCTTGATCCGGCGAGCCATTTAGATACATCAGCAGCCTCTCCACCATACGCCAATGATGTTCCTTGGGAAGCTGCATGTGTTGACTCACCTGATTCACAGCAAAACATATATCAGGCCTTGTGATGGTTAGATAAATCAATTTGCCAACAAGTGTTCTGTAGAGTTTAGGATCATGAAATGGCTTGCTGTCTTCAATCTCCCCCTCTCTTGGGACTTTGTAGCCATCCTCCATTGGCATCCTTGCTGTCTTGCCTCCATAAGCACCTGCACCTTTCAAAAGATCAAGTGTATACTTTCTTTGGGACATGAACAAACCTTCCTTGGATCTACAAATCTCAATTCCAAGAAAGTATTTCATCTCTCCCAAGTCTTTGATTTCAAACATAGACTTTAGAAACTCCTTGGTTGCTTTGATACCTTCCTTATCACTTCCTGTGATAATGATATCATCCACATACACAAGGAGAGCAACCATACCTGAGGGTGTCGTGAGTGTAAAGAGAGTGTGATCCAATTCTGACTTCTTGAAGCCTCGGCCATTCAGAGTTGTGCTCAACTTGTTATACCAAGCTCTTGGTGATTGCTTCAACCCATAAATGGCTTTCTTTAGCCTCAGTACATTCCCTTTCTTCACTAGATGTTCCAGACCTGGTGGAGGATACATATAGACTTCATCCTCAAGTTCTCCTTGTAGAAATGCATTCTTTACATCCATTTGCCACAATCCCCATCCAAGGTTCACAGCCAAGCTTAAAACAATCCTAATGGTGTGTAGCTTGGCTACTGGTGCAAATGTCTCAATGTAATCCTCTCCATATGTCTGAGTAAACCCTCTTGCTACTAGTCTAGTCTTCTTCCTCTCAATCGACCCATCAGCCTTGTACTTGATTGTAAAGATCCATCTACTAGACACAGCTTTCTTCCCTTTTGGTAGTTCACTCTCATACCATGTATCATTCTTTATCATAGCTCCTGCCTCAGCTCCTACTGATTCCTTCCACTCCTTATCCTTCATTGCCTCTTCATAGCTTCTTGGAATGTGATTCTCATCCAAGTTTACCATGAATGCGCAATGTGCTTCTGGATATTGAGCAAAAGAACACACGGCCTGAGTAGGATGCTCCACAGCTTGGGCATTATAGTACACTCTTGTGTTTACCCAACTGGAAGGATCCTTTCTCAGCCTTGTACTTCTTCTCAACATTGGCCCTTCTTGTGCCATCTCTTGTTCTTCTTCTTGTGGCAACACACTTGTTTCAGATCTTTCTTCTCCTAGCTGACTTGCTTCAGCTCCTTCTTCCCTTAGCTGACTATCTTCAGCTTCTTCTTGTTGATCATTTGATTCCACAGCTTGATCATGAGAGCCAGAACTCTCTTCTCTACTTGTCTCTTCACTGTTTGGAGTTCTTGTTTCTTTCCCCCCTTCATGCTCAAGGTTGGAAGTCTGATGATCCGGTGCTGGAGTCGTGCTTCTCCCCCCCTGATGTCCTTGATTCATGTTGATTCCAAGCCCTTCTAGGATCATCCTCAAGGTTTCAGCTCTATCAGATGTAAGATCCTTCAAATCTTCTTGAATCTGCTCCTCATAATATCCTTTTTCTTCAACAAACTTCACTTCTCTAGATACTAACACTCTCCTTGTGTTAGGATCATAGCACTTGTATCCTTTCTGACTTGATGAGTATCCAATGAACATTGCCTTTGAACTCTTAGCTTCTAGCTTGTTTCTTATCTCTCCAGGCACCATCACAAAACACAAACATCCAAAGATCTTCATATGCTCGAGTGAAGGCTTGTACTGATTCAGTACCTCAAATGGTGATTGTCCTTGAAGGATCAGAGTTGGTGTCCTGTTGATGAGATAACAAGCCGTAGCAACTGCATCACTCCAAAACTTCTTAGGCACATTGGATTGAAACATCATGGACCTGGCTACTTCCATCAAGTGCCTGTTCTTCCTTTCAGCTACACCATTCTGTTGTGGTGTATAGGGACAGCTTGTCTGATGAAGTATTCCATGCTGAGATAGGTGTAGCTTGAATGCTTGTCCTGTGTACTCTCCTCCATTATCTGACCTGAAAATCTTTATCTTGGCATTGTAATGGTTAGTTACATAGGATTGAAAGTTTTTAAATGCATCAAGTACCCTATCTTTGGTTAGAATTAAGGTTAACCAGGTGTATTTGGATTTTTCATCAATGAAAGTTACATAATACTTATGGTTTTCTCTAGATAAGCAAGGTGCAGTCCAAACATCAGAATGAATAAGATCGAAACACTTTTCATAAACAGTAGTAGACTTGGTAAAGACAGTTCTACAATGCTTGCCTAAAATGCAAGCTTCACACTCATTATTCTCAAAGGAAACACCTGGCAACATCAGTTTTAAAGCCTTATTATGAGGGTGTCCTAATCTAGCATGCCACAATGCATTTTTACTTAAACTAGAACCAGAAACAGAAGTAAACGAGCAGCTATAACTAGAATCAGGAGCAAGATCTTCAAGCAAATATAGTTCTCCTTTAGTTACTCCCTTTCCAATCATCTTGCTGCTTTTAATATCCTGAAACTTCACATCATTAGGACTGAATATAACATTGCATTGGAGATCAGTAGCACACTTCTTAACAAATAGTAAATTTGAAGTGAATTCAGGCATGTAAAAGGCTTTAGTTTCCTTATCAAACAGTTTAAGACTTCCTATGCCTCTAATTGGTATTCTATCTCCATTAGCTATCATCACATTTCCCTTCATTGGTACAATGTTCTTAATCAAGCTAGTATCACTTATCATGTGATGGGATGCACCAGAGTCAACTATTAATGGCTTAATGCTATGATTACTGGCCATGTGCGCAAGGATACTAGATGGTTTGAATGCAATATCATTTCTAGCAAGGTTTGCAATCCTAGATTGATTTACCATGTCTATCAAGCTCTCATGCATCCTATCAGTTCTAGTTAGATCCTCATGGTTCTCTATAGCCCTAGCACCAAAAGAGTACCCAAAGGTGTTACCATTCTCCCTTAATATCTTGATGAGGGCATCAAGATCAGACCTCCTTAGATACTCCTGATCATTGTTCCAACGGTTGCTTGGTGCTCCAGTGTAGGCTACAAGAGACTTCCCATCACCTCCTTCACGCCCATCTATCTCCTTTCCTTTGCTTGTACCAGCTCCACTCGTTCCATCTGATGCATTAGCCCTTGCCTCACGGTCCTTCATGAACTTTGCCGGTTTGAGGTGTGGGTGAAGGATCCAGCATTGACTCTTCTTGTGGCCATACTTCTTGCAGTGATCACAGTTCCCATTGAACCTCCTCTCCTCAAACTTCCCATGCGCAGCAGCCTTGTTTGCTTGTGGAGCTTCACTCCCCTCCTCTTGAGTTGCTCGGCTTGCAAGGGAAAGGTCTCCTTTCTTGGCAAACAACCCAATGGAGCCTTGCTCCTTCTGAATCCGCGCACACACATCCTCAAGGTCAGGTAGAGTGTCTTCTCTAAGTAGGTGTTGGATGAGACCATTATACGCCGGGTTTAGGGTGAGGAGTAGGCCAAAGACCTTGTCTTGCTCTCTTCTCTTGTTGAGCTCATCCGCATCTGTAGTGCTTGGCCTTAACATCTCCATCTCAGACCATAGTGATATGAATCTCCCAAGGTGCTTAGTGAACTCCATATCCTCTTGTACCAGGTTGTTGATTGCTTGCTTCACCTCAAACACCCTGCTCAAGTTTGATGTATTCCCATACACCTTCTTCAGTGTGTCCCACAGCTCCTTAGCAGACTCACAGTAGCTATAGGCATCTAAGATTGCTGGCTCAAGAGATGCGTGAAGCACTGACATCACCAGCATGTCCTCTTGATACCACTTCTCAGCCGCGTTGCTTGCAGCCTCACCATCATCCTCTCCTTGAGTGATGAGTTTTGGAGCTTCTCCGGGTGTGATATGCTTCCACAACCCTTTGCTTCCCACCGTGGTTCTCACCATCCTTGACCACACCAAGTAGTTGTTTCCCTTGAAACACACAGCTACCTTCATGTTCATGTTCATCCCACTCTCCATGTTGAATGATGAACTCTCTAAGCTTCAGAAACTTTATCTTGAGTTGGATGACTTGTAGAAACCTTCACAGCCTCGATCTTCAACCCACACAGCTTCAGATGACACACCACAACCAGTCTTGAACTTGAAAAGTACCCAGAAACTCTCAAACACACAAGAACACACAAGAGTTTCTTCAAAGCTTCAACCTTGAAACTTCAAAGAATCTCACACGACCTCAGGCTCTCACTAACCTGGCTCTGATACCATATCACTTTTAGTGATGTTAAGAGTAATCTGAGTGTTTAGAGAAGATTAGAATAAGTTTAGAGAAGATTAAAGTATGAAATGAGATTAAGAGTCTAAAGAGAAACTTTGAGAGAGACTAAAAGAGACTCATAACTTTTTTAATCTTATTAATGATGAGGTTACAATATATATAGAGAGATCAGATACAAGGGTTTCCATTTGATCACTATTCTAAGCATGTGGAGTCAAAGGGAAGAGTTTCCTCATTTCAAACTCAGCCAATGAGAGTGTGATCGTGTGTGAGGCATCTTGGACTGAGATGCTTTGCCTTTCCAGCCTGTCACAGCCTGTCAAGGCTCTACACCTTATCCACAACCTGATCCTAACCTCAGCGCACACTCCTCTCTTCCTGGTAAGTTTCCCTTTACCCATTTCACTCTCAAGTAACTCATTTTACTAAGGTAACTTCCTTTTAACCCTTTTTACCACAGTAACTAATATTTACTGTGGTAACTTTCTCCACCCAAGTAACTTCAACACTCCATAACTACTCCTCATCTCAACATGAAGGTCCTGTCAAGGTGAAGAGAGTGTGATCTAATTCAGACTTCCTAAAGCCTCTCCCATTGAGTGTTGTACTCAGCTTCCTGTACCAAGATCTAGGTGATTGTTTCAGCCCATATATTGCCTTCTTCAATCTCAATACATTCCCTGGCTTTACTAGATGCTCAAGACCAGGAGGAGGAAGCATGTATACCTCATCTTCTAGCTCACCTTGTAAGAAAGCATTCTTCACATCCATCTGCCACAAATCCCACTCCAAGTTTGTTGCAATGGACAACACAATCCGAACTGTATGTAGCTTAGCTACTGGTGCAAAGGTATCAATGTAATCCTCTCCATAGGTTTGTGTAAATCCTCTTGCAACCAATCTGGTCTTCTTCCTATCAATCTGTCCATTTGCTAGATACTTGATTGTGAAGATCCATCTACTAGATACAGCCCTCTTTCCCTTAGGCAGCTCACTCTCATACCATGTATCATTTTTGATCATAGCACCTGCTTCAGCTCCCACTGATTCTTTCCATTCCTTGTCTAACATAGCTTCTTCATAAGTCCTTGGTACATAACTCTCATCCAGACTAATCATAAAGGCATAATGCTCCTCTGGAAACTCAGCAAAGGAACACACGGCTTGAGAAGGATGCTCCACAGCCTGGGCATTGTAGTACACTCTCGTGTTTACCCAGTTGGAAGGATCCCTCTTTATCCTTGTGCTCCTCCTCAAAGCTTGAACCTGATCTTCAGTTTGCACACTAGCCGGCTCCACTTGCTCTTCTTCTGAACTGGCCGGTCTGACTTGTTCTTCTACACTAGACTGAACCTCATCCACTTCTCCACTAGACTGAACCTCATTGTTCTCAACTTCTTGTGATGTATCTTGATCATGAAGACCTGAATCCTCTTGGTTTTGCTCTTGCTCACCAGATTCAGTTCCATTCCCCCTCTCATGATCAAGAGGAGTTGTTCTTCCAGCTCCACCACTCTGATTGGAAGACTCTCTCCTTCCGGTTTCCTGATCCTGGGATAACCCTATCCCAAGCTTCTCTAACAACACTCTCAGTATTGTTGCCTTATCAGATGGAGCTTGAGACAAATCCTTCAGATTTTCCCACTCGTTTTCTTCATAATAACCTTTTGTTTCAACAAACTTCACTTCTCTAGATACCATCACTCTCCTTGCTTCAGGATCATAGCACTTGTACCCCTTCTGAGTGATAGAGTAACCAATGAACATAGCCTTAGTACTCTTTGCCTCCAGCTTGTTTCTCTGCTCTCCTGGAACCATGACATAACACACACACCCAAAGACACGTAGATGATCAATGACAGGTTTGCTCTTGTTCAACACCTCAAATGGAGACAGATTCTTCAATATCTTGGTTGGAACCCGGTTGATGAGATAGCAAGCAGTCTGCACAGCATCACTCCAAAAACGTTTTGGGACATTTGCATGAAACATCATCGATCTAGCAACCTCCATCAAGTGCCTGTTCTTCCTCTCAGCTACACCATTCTGCTGTGGTGTATAAGGGCAGCTAGTCTGATGCACAATCCCATGCTTGGCTAGATGATTCTTGAAGGCATTGCTGATGTATTCACCTCCATTATCTGATCTCAGTACCTTCACAGTAGCATTGTATTGATTAGATACATATGCTTGGAAGTTCATAAATGCTTCTAGCACCCTATCTTTAGATGGAAGCAATGTAAGCCAAGTATACTTAGACTTCTCATCAATGAATGTCACAAAGTACTTCTGGTTATCTGTAGACAAACAAGGAGCCGTCCACACATCTGAATGAACTAGATCAAAGCAATGCTCATAAGTAGTTTCTGAAGTTGGAAACACAGTCCTACAATGCTTTCCTAATATGCAAGCCTCACACTCTAAGTGATTAAATGACATATTAGGCATGATCAATTCAATTGCACGAGCATGAGGATGTCCCAATCTAGCATGCCAAGTCATACTATCACACTTATCAACAGCACTACTTAAGCACACAGAATCAAGGAGTTTAGAATTCTTAGCCATTTGAAGATGCTATAGCTGATTCTTGCTGTCTCCTCTGCCAATAACTCTCCCAGTCTTCAAATCTTGAAACTCAACTTCATCAGGTCTGAATACTACTTGACAATCAAGATCAATGGTAGCTTTCTTCACAGATAACAGATTTGAAGTGAACCGGGGCATGTAGAAGGCAGTTGTGTCCTTCTCAAACAGCTTGAGCTTTCCCACTCCTTCTATTGGGATCATAGCACCATTAGCTATCATAACACTCCCTGTTGCAGCCTTGATCTCACTTATAAGCTTCCTATCACTGATCATATGATGGCTTGCTCCAGAATCAATCACAATGGGTTTAAGAGCTCCGGATTGTACATCATGTTTCTTGCTTGCTGCTAAAGCTTGTACACGTTCCATGAACACCCTCCATTCCTTCCTGGTGATAGGATCATCAGCTCTACCTTCTTCCTCCTGCTCTCTTAGTCCCATTGTCTCATTTAGAGAACCACTTATGAGGGCTGAGTAAGAACACTCTCCCACAACTCTCTTCCTACCCTTTCCTATGTTGATATAAGCTTTGGATAGCATTCTGCACCTCCTCCTCTTCCGGAAGCCCTCACTCCTACTCCCGGTTAGCCTCCATGAGCCCTCACTCCTACTCATGGTTAGCTTCTGGAAGCTCTCACTCCTACTCCCAGTTGGCTTCCATGAGCTCTCACTCCTACTCATGGTTAGCCTCTCATCATCTCTTATTATCTCATATGCCCTTCTTATAAGCACACAGATCTCTTCCATTTCCGGAAGCTGTTCCCCTCTTAGAACCATCTCCACCAGCCACCCATATGATGACTCCATGCTCGCCAAGAGCTTCAAGACCATCTCTTGCTCTGGTGTAGCCTCCCCATCCACATGGGATCTCAATCCTTGTAGTTCAACCCACAAGTGTTGTAGCTTCCTCACATGGTTATTGAACTCTTCTCTTCCTTGTTTAACTCCACTGATCACCTTCTTGACTTCATACACTCTCCTAAGATTGATCTTGTTCTCATAAACATCTTCAATCTTCTCAAGCAGTGTACTTTCTTCAAGACTAAAGCAATCTCCACTTGTTTCTCTTGTTGTCTGATCTTTCTCAGAAGCTTTACCCTTCAAAGACTCTTCCTTCTCATGGTTTCTCCAAACTCCACACCTTTTCAGAGTTGTTTTCATCTGTGAGAACCACCCCCACTCATTCCCTCTCTCTTTCTTCTCTTCACGCCTTGCTGTACCAGATTGAAGCAGCTCCATTTTCTTTAGCCTAAAGCAACAACCTTTAGCCTAGATCTTCCCCCAAATGCTTCTAATCTCACACGCCAAGCTTACCAACCAGCTAGACCCCTCTTCTGACCTTGTCAAACACCTAAAGGGACTCCCTTGAAGCTGACTCTCCAAAAGAAACACCAACAGACACAAACTTGAACTTTAAAGGATCTAGCTCTTGAAAAATCTCAAGAACTCTCAAGAACACTCAAGAACATTTAGAAAAACGAAATCACTCTCTCCTTTTCAAGGAACCTGGCTCTGACACCATAAACACTTTTGTGTTTTAGAGAATGATTCAAACAACCAGAGATACTTAGATTCAAAGATTAAAGAGATTAAGAGATTTTAGTGAGAGAATCAAGAGAGAGACTCAAAACTCCATTAATTATTAAAGATGAGGTTTACAACATACTTATATGAGAGAGACAATCAATTTCGAAATCAATCAGATAAGGTAGAGGTTCAGGGCATGTGTAGTCAAAGAGAGCCATCCAAAAGCAGCCAATGGGAGTCTTCACATGCTTGATCCCTTTGGCATCTTTTACTAGATGATGTCTACTTTACAGCCTGTCTCCAGCCTTATCCAGCCCTAAACCTTATCCAGACTGCTCCTCCCTTATCCATATAGCTCCTTGGTCGTGCCTTACTCTCCAATGTGAGCCAAGGTAACTTTCCAAGCTTTAACTTAGTTACCACAGTAAAACCAAAGTTACTGTGGTAACTCCAAAGTTACTGTCTGTCTCAATCCTCATTCTCTATCAATGTAGTCACTCTTTATTACCTCATCTCAACAATTTTGAGGGTGTCCTAATCTAGCACGCCACAATGCATTTTTATTTAAACTAGAACCAGAAACAGAAGTAAACGAGCAGCTATAACTAGAAACAGGAGCAAGATCTTCAAGTAAATACAATTCTCCTTTAGTCACTCCCTTTCCAATCATCTTGCTGCTTTTAATATCCTGAAACTTCACATCATTAGGACTGAATATGACATTGCATTGCAAATAAGTAGCACATTTCTTAACAGATAACAAGTTTGAAGTAAATTCAGGCATATAAAAGGCTTTAGTTTCCTTATCAAACAGTTTAAGACTTCCTATTCCTCTAATAGGTATCTTATCTCCATTAGCTATCATCACGTTACCATTCATTGGTACAATGTTTTTAATCAAACTAGTGTCACTTATCATATGATGAGATGCACCGGAATCAACTACTAAAGGCTTAATGGTATGTGCACTAGCAATATGAGCAAGGATACTAGATGGTTTGAATGCATGACCATTCCTAGCAAAACTAGCCGTTCTAGATTGATTTATTATCTCTATCACACTTTCATGCATCCTATCAATTCTAGTTGGATTCTCATCATTCCCTATAGCCCTAGCACCAAAGGAATATCCAAACATGTTAC
Organism: Brassica napus; assembly: GCF_020379485.1. Lineage (NCBI taxonomy): Eukaryota > Viridiplantae > Streptophyta > Magnoliopsida > Brassicales > Brassicaceae > Brassica > Brassica napus. Next base: position 386,122 of record NW_026014893.1, read on the forward strand.
CATGCTCCTTGAAGAGCTTAATGAGAGCATCCAGGTCGGATTTCTTTAGATACTCTTGATCATAGTTCCCACGGTTGCTTGGGGCTCCAGTGTAGGCTACAAGAGACCTCCCATCACCTGCTTCACGCCCATCTATCTCCTTCCCTTTGCTAGTACCCGCTCCACTTGCGCTTGCTCCCTCGGAGACATTAGCCCTTGCCTCTCTGTCCTTCATAAACTTTGCCGGCTTGAGATGGGGATGGAGTATCCAGCGTTGGCTCTTCTTGTGGCCATGCTTCTTGCAGTGATCACAGTTCCCATTGAACCTCCTCTCATCATACTTCCCATGCGCAGCCTTGTGTGCTTGTGGAGCTTCCCCTCCCTCCTCTTGAGTTGCTTGATTCACGAGAGATAGCTCTCCTTTCTTTCCAAACAACCCAATGGAGCCTTGTTCATTCTGAATCCTTGCGCACACTTCTTCAAGATCAGGTAGTGTGTCCTCTCTAAGCAAGTGTTGGATAAGACCATTGTAAGCCGGATTCATGGTGAGGAGTAGCCCAAAGACCTTGTCTTGCTCTCTCTTTTTGTTGAGCTCATCTGCATCTGTAGTGCTTGGCCTCAACATCTCCAGCTCGGACCAGAGTGTTCTGAACCTCCCTAGATGCTTGGTGAACTCCATATCCTCTTGTGCCAAGTTGTTTATAGCCTGCTTCACCTCAAACACACGGCTCAGGTTTGATGTATTCCCATACACCTTCTTCAACGTATCCCACAGCTCTTTAGCAGACTCACAGTAGCTGTATGCATCTAGAATCGCCGGCTCAAGTGAAGCATGCAGCACTGACATCACCAACATGTCCTCCTGATGCCACTTCTCTTCCGCTTTGCTTGCGGCTTCTCCTTCAGTTTCTCCTTGGGTGATGAGCTTTGGAGCCTCTCCTGGCGTGATGTGTTTCCAAAGCCCTTTGCTTCCCACCGTGGTTCTCACCATTCGAGACCACACCAAGTAGTTGGTTCCCTTGAAGCAAACCGCTACCTTCATGTTCATGTTCATACCACTCTCCATGATGCACGATGACTTCTCTAGACTTCACAAACTGGATCTTGAGTTAAAAGACTTGTAAGAACACTCACTGCCTCGGTCTTCAACCTCACAGCTTCAGCAACACACTAAAAACTAGTCTTTGAACTCGGACAATACCCAGAACCTCCCAAGAACGCAAGAACACCAACCAAACTCTTTAAAGCTTCAATCTTGAATCTCCAAAGAGCCTACCACGAACTCAGGTTCTCACTAACCTGGCTCTGATACCATATCACTTTTAGTAATGTTTAGAGTAATCTGAGTGTTTAGAGAAGAATAGAATCGATTTAGAGAAGATTAGAGTATGAAATGAGATTATGAGTCTAATATGGAACCATTGAGATTAAAGACTAAGAGAGAGACTCAAAACTTGCTTAATCTTATTAATGAGTGAGGTTACATATTTATAAGAGAGACACAAGGGTTTACAAGAAGGGAAATGGGCACTATTGAACCGTGTGGAGTCAAGGGGCGCCTTTTGAATGATTGGTCGGGATGGCTCACATGCTTTGGCTCTTTACAGCCTGTTCCAGCCTGGCACGCTCTTGCCTTATCCTCTCAACGGTCTGATCCAACTCCCTAAGCTACCCAAGTCACTCCTCCTTAGTTACCGTCTCACTTGGATAGGGTATGGTAAGTTTTGGTTGAGGTTTGGATGGTACGGCTTGTACGGCCTTGTACGGCCAGCCGTACCATACTCTCCCAAACTTTCCTAAGTACTTCATCTCCTCTTCACTTCAACTCCTTATCTCTTCATATCCATATACTCAGCTCATCTCAACATGAAGGATCAAGCGGAGCAGGGCCATCTAACCGAGGAACGGAAGTGGAGAACCGTGAAGGAGATGGAAAGGCTTTGGTGACCTATACTGGAGCTATCAACCCCCGAGGCAATGATCAAGACTTCATCAGGAGATCCGAGATGGATGCACTCATCAAAAGGCTCAAGGATAATGGTAACATTCATGGGTATTCATTTGGTGCATCTATGATTGCTAGAACTATAGAAATGACTCCTAATGTGGCTGAGATTGCTAGGATTGATAGTAAGACTGGAATTGAGCAGTGCATTGATAGAAATGCTAGGATGAATGCATATAGATGTTGAGATGTGTTGAGGTATATGAGAAGGCATTGAGGAGTTAAGGACATGAGAAAGCAAAGGAGTGAACGGAAAGGGATTGTAGAGTGAGCTAAGGAATGGTACGGACAGGCCATCCGTACACTGACCGTACCAAGGTGAAACTAGGACGGTAACTTCATCGAGTAACTCGTATGAACCGAGGTGAAGTTACACTCGACCAAAAGCTTATCCAGACGTTGGAGTGGATAAGGGAGGCGCGGCTTGACAGCTAGGACAGGCTGGCAAAGGCTGGAAAGGAAGAGCATCTTGGACTTGGATCAGAAAGATGCCCAAACGTGTGAGGCCAGTCATTGGCCGGTTCAAACAAAAGCAAAGGCTCTTCCCTTGACTTCACATGCTTGTCTACTCTTGTGTTTCGAAAAACCCTAATGTCTAGGACTATATATAATGTAACCTCATCATTAATAAAGATCAGACAGTTCTAAACAATCTTTCTCTTTACTCATTTCACTATGATTCTCCATTAGTCTCTAATCAGTCTCTTAATCTCTTATTCTCCTTTTCTAATCCTTTCTAAACTCAGATTATTCTTTACATTCCTAAATATCATATGGTATCAGAGCCAGGTTGATTACAATCTGAGTTCGTGAGTGATTCTCTTAAGGATTCAAGTTCGAAAATTTAAGAGAACAAGTGAGTGTGTTTGAGAGTTCTTTAGATTTCAAAAGCTCAAAGTGTTTTGTGTGTGTCTTGGTGATCCGTGGGAGGTTCATTTGAAGACTCAAGAGTGAATCTGTGTTCTAGAGAACAGCGTGGGTTCTCAGTACAAGATCTAACCGGTTGTTCAAGCTGTAGACGTCAAGCTGTTCAAGATGGAGAGTGTTATGAAGATGAAGGTCGCGGTGACATTCAAAGGAAGCAACTACCTAGTCTGGTCTAGGATGGTGAAGACTGCTGTGGGAAGCAAGGGGAAGCATATCACATCTGGTGAGGCTCCAATGGCGATTACTCAAGGGGGTGACAAGGAGAGCCCCGCGGAGAGTGTTGTAGAGAAGTGGCAACAAGAAGATATGATGGTGATTATAAGTTTGAGAAATGTAAAGTATAATCTGAGTTTAGAAGAGAATATGAGATAGATTAAGGTAGAATGGGAGATTATGAGACTAATGGAGAATCATTGTGAAATGTGTAGAGAGATTTAGTGATTAGAACTGTCTGATCTTATTAATGATGAGCTCACAACTTATATAGGTCCATACACATTAGGGTTTCGAAATCATAAGGATAAGATAGCATGTAGAGTCAAAGATGAGCTGGTGCTTTAGTTTGAATCGGCCAATGATAGTCTCCACACGTTTGAAGCATCTTCTTGATCCAAGACTAGATGCTCTTCCTTTCCAGCTCTTGCCAGCCTGTCCTAGCTGTCAAGCCGCGCCTCCCTTATCCTCTCCAACGTGTGGATAAGGCTTTGGTCAAGTGTAACTTCAAGTCGGTCCATGTAAGTTACCCGGAGAGTTACTTGGCCGCTTTTACCTTTGTACGGCCAATGGTATGGCCTATCCGTCCGTACCATCCCTATCAGCTCATTCCTCCTCTTAACTCCTTGCTCTCTCTTTATGTTCTCAACTCCTTTGTGTCTTTACCTCAAATGCCTCAACTCATCTCAACACTCCCCCTCAAGCTTAGCTTTGTGAAAGTCTAAGCTTGGACAGCCATGAGATCTTCCTCATTAAAAACCTCACCAAGGAAAACCCATTGGGACAAAACCTTGATGAGGGAAAAAGAGTAAAGACCTCACAGCCAAAGGGGATCAGCTCCTTCTCTTCCCAAGATCAATGAGGCCCAACCTGATGTGAATGGACTCCATTGTCTTCTGTCTTGCAGCCTTGGTGAACACATCAGCCAACTGATCTTCACTCCTTGTGTAGCATGGCAAGATGACTCCTAGGATGATCATCTGCCTCACCTTGTGGCAATCAACTTCAATGTGCTTGGTTCTCTCATGGAACACCGAGTTGGAGGCAATGTGGATAGCTGCTTGGTTATCACAATGCATTGTCATTGGCGTGGCTTGATCAATCTCCAAATGCTTCAAGATGCCTTTGATCCACACCAGCTCGTTGGTAAGCTTCAGCATAGCTCTATACTCAGCTTCTGCGCTTGAGCAAGAGACCACCTTCTGCTTCTTACTCTTCCATGTAACCAAGTTGCCTCCAATGAATGTGCAATAGCCTGTGGTTGATCTCCTGTCTGCTCTATCACCGGCCCAATCCGCATCACAGTATCCAACCACTTCAGTGCTCCCATTGCAACCCATCCATACTCCTTGATCAGGTGAGCCATTGAGATACATCAGGATTCTCTCCACCATGCGCCAGTGATGCTCCTTAGGCACTTGCATGTGTTGACTCACCTGATTCACAGCAAAACAAATATCAGGTCTAGTTATGGTAAGGTAAATCAATTTACCAACTAGTTTTCTATAGAGTTTAGGATCCTGATAAGGTTTGCTGTCTTCAATCTCCCCCTCTCGTGGGACTTTGTAGCCATCCTCCATAGGCATCCTTGCTGTCTTGCCTCCATAAGCACCTGCACCTTTCAAAAGATCAAGTGTATACTTCATTTGGGACATGAATAAACCTTCCTTGGATCTACATATCTCAATTCCAAGAAAGTATTTCATTTCTCCCAAGGCTTTAATCTCAAACATGGATTTAAGGAACTCCTTGGTTGCTATGATACCTTCCTTATCACTTCCTGTGATAATGATATCATCAACATACACAAGGAGTGCAATCACACCTGAGGGAGTTGTGAGTGTGAAGAGAGTGTGATCTAGTTCAGACTTCTTGAAGCCTCGGCCATTGAGAGTAGTGCTCAGCTTGTTGTACCAAGCTCTTGGTGATTGCTTCAGCCCATAGATAGCTTTCTTCAATCTCAACACATTCCCTCTCTTCACTAAGTGTTCAAGGCCTGGAGGTGGATGCATATACACTTCATCCTCAAGTTCACCTTGGTTGTCTCACCTCCATTATCTGATCTCAGTACCTTCACAGTAGCATTGTATTGATTAGATACATATGCTTGGAAGTTCATAAATGCTTCTAGCACCCTATCTTTAGATGGAAGCAATGTAAGCCAAGTATACTTAGACTTCTCGTCAATGAATGTCACAAAGTACTTCTGGCTATCTCTAGACAAACAAGGAGCAGTCCACACATCTGAATGTACTAGATCAAAGCAATGCTCATAAGTAGTTTCTGATGTTGGAAAAACAGTCCTACAATGCTTTCCTAATATGCATGCTTCACACTCCAAGTGACTAAATGACATATTAGGAATTATCAATTCAATAGCACGAGCATGAGGATGTCCCAATCTAGCATGCCAAGTAATACTATCAATCTTCTCATAAGTACTACTCAAACACATAGAATCAAAGGGTTTAGAGATCTTAGCCAATTGGAGCTGATATAGATTATTCTTGCTGTCTCCTCTCCCAATGACCCTTCCAGTCTTCAAATCTTGGAACTCAACATCATCTGGCCTGAATACTACTTGACAGCCAAGATCAATTGTGGCTTTCCTCACAGATAGCAAATTTGAAGCAAACTGTGGCATGTAGAAGGCGTCTGAGTCTTTATCAAATAGCTTGAGCTTTCCAACTCCTTCTATTGGAATCCTATCACCATTAGCTATCATCACACCCCCAGTGGCTTTCTTTACATCACTCATTAAGCTTCTATCACTAATCATGTGATGACTTGCTCTAGAATCAACAATGATGGGTTTGTTGGATGTGGATGCTTTGGCAGGAGCACCTTGTCTCCGGGTCGTAGCCAAAGCATACACATACTTGACAAACTCATCCCATTCCTCCTTTGTGACACGCTCATCTGCTCCTTTGGTCTCTAGCTTCCTCATAACCCCACTGCTCTCTACAGATTCTCCCATGTAAGCTAAGTAGAAACACTCTCCTACTTGCATACTCTCCCTGATATCCTTCTTCCATAATCTGCTCATCATGACCCACATCTTAGAAAGTTTTCTCAACTTTCCCTTCTTGCAGCTTGTACCTCTCTTCCATCTACCTGGCTTCTTGTTTATCTCCCACACATCACAAATGTGTTCAACCAGCTCACATATCTCTCCCATAAGAAAGCTAAAGATCACATCTTGCTTCCTCCTTCCTGTATGAGTTTTCACCATACCCAACTCTGATTTTACTTCTCTCAGCCTCCCCACAAGCTGATACAACTCGTCCTTCCCTTGTCTTAGACTATAGATCACGCCCTTGGCTTCATGACCCTCCAACCTTGCTGTCTGACCTTCTTCAGCAGCTACCTCCTTTAAAGGTTCTACCTTTACTTGAATCTCCTTCAAACTTGCTGTCTGATCTTTCTCAGCAGCTCTCACCTTTAAAGGCTCTTCCTTTACATGATTACTCCAAATCCCACAGCTTTCCAAAGCTGTCTCTACCCAATCTGACCAGATCCACTTGTTTTCTCTCCCTTTCTTCACTTGATAACTTGATCTTGTCTTCATCTCTCTGCTCACGTTTGACTCCATCAGATGTCTTCAATAAAACCCAGCAAATGAAGAACAGAGCTCAAAACCACTAAGTACACTCAAGAACATCAAGAACAGCTCAAGAACACAAAACTAGATTTTTAAGAACATGAATAACACACTTCCACCCTTTTAGTAAACTGGCTCTGATACCATATACACTTTTGTGTATTAGAGTGTGTTTAAGAACAATCAGATTGTTTTGTGTAAGATTAAAGAGATTAAGAGAATAAGTAGAGAGAGAATAGAGAGAATACTCAAAACTCCATTAATTGATTTAATGTCTCAGATACAAGTTATATATGAAGAGATAAGGCTGGTACAAAGGGGATTTCGAAATGGGACTCAAAGCATGTGAAGTCAAAGCTAGCTGGATGGTTGAGAGGCTTCACATGCTTGGACAGGCTGTAAAGTAGCTTTTCCTTTCCAGCTATGACCAGACCTTATCCAAACTGATCCTTTCTTATCCAGACTGCTCCTTGGCGTGATATACTCTCCAAAGTGTTGCAAGGTAACTTCCCAAGTCTTTAGCTTAGTTACCACAGTAAAAACTAAAGTTACTGTGGTAAATCCCCAAAGTTACTGACTGCTTCAATATTCTTCCTTTATCAATGTATCCACTCTTTATCACCTCTTCTCAACACAAAATGCTCAAGGATAATGGTAACATTCATGGGTATTCATTTGGTGCATCTATGATTGCTAGAACTATAGAAATGACTCCTAATGTGGCTGAGATTGCTAGGATTGATAGTGAGACTGGAATTGAGCATTGCATTGATAGAAATGCTAGGATGAATGCATATAGATCACCAATTAGTATCTGCCATAGTGCTAGCTATACATCCAAACCATTGATTATAGATTCTGGTGCATCTCATCATATGATTAGTGACACCAACCTGACTAAAGATATAGAACCTACTAATGGATGTGTGATGATTGCAAATGGAGATAAGATACCTATTAAAGGAATAGAAAATCTAAAACTATTTGATAAAAACACTAGAGCATTCTATATACCTGAATTCACTTCAAATTTGCTTTCAGTTAAAAAGTGCACTACTGATTTGAATTGCAATGTTATATTCAGTCCTAATGATGTGAAGTTTCAGGATATTGAGAGCAGCCAATTGATTGGAAAAGGAGTTACAAGGAGAGACTTATACATGCTTGAGAAGCTTGATCCTGTTTCCAATTATAACTGCTCATTTACTTCTGCGTCTAGTTTGAATAAAAATGCATTGTGGCATGCTAGATTAGGACATCCCCATGAGAGGGCTTTAAACTTGATGTTACCAGGTGTTGTTTTTGAAAATAATAAGTGTGAAGCTTGCATCTTAGGCAAGCATTGTAAGAATGTGTTTCCAAGAACATCTACTGTTTATGAGAATTGTTTTGATTTGATTCATACTGATGTGTGGACTGCACCTAGCTTATCTAGAGATAATCATAAGTACTTTGCCACATTCATTGATGAAAAATCTAAATACTCTTGGTTAACACTCATTCCATCAAAAGATAGGGTGATAGATGCATTTAAGAACTTTCAAGCTTATGTGACTAACCATTATCATGCTAAGATTAAAATTTTGAGATCAGATAATGGAGGAGAGTACACAAGCTATGCGTTCAAGAGTCATCTAGATCATCATGGAATCCTTCATCAAACAAGCTGCCCCTACACGCCACAACAGAATGGTGTGGCTGAGAGGAAGAACAGACACTTGATGGAAGTGGCTCGGTCCCTAATGTTCCAAGCCAATGTACCCAAAAGATTTTGGAGTGATGCTGTATCCACTGTCTGTTACCTAATCAACCGGATGCCTACAAAGGTGTTGAAGGATCAAGCACCATTTGAAGTTTTGAACAAGCCCAAGCCATCCTTGGAATACATGAGAGGTTTTGGATGTTTATGCTATGTTCTAGTACCAGGAGAGTTGAGGAACAAGCTTGAAGCAAGAAGCAGAAAAGCAATGTTCATTGGTTACTCAACAACTCAAAAGGGATACAAGTGTTATGATCCAGAAGCTAGAAGGGTACTTATATCTAGAGATGTGAAGTTTATTGAAGAAAGAGGGTACTACGAAGAGAAGAATCAAGAAGAGTTGAGGGACCTCACATCAGATAAGGCTGGAGTCTTAAGGATTATTTTGGAAGGTCTCGGTATCAAGATGAACCAGGATCAGTCCACAAGAAGTGGAAGACAAGAAGAGAGCTCAACTGAACCAAGTAGAGCTACTCAAACACCTCACCTTGATCATGAGGGGGGAAGTGAACCTGAAACTCAAGAAAATTGTTGAGATGAGCTGAGTTAAGTGAAGAAGGGAGATGAGGTTTGAGTAGAATGAGGAGAAGGGAGACTAGGAAGGTTTGGGAGCTTTGGGATCAACCAGTCCGTACAAGGCCGTACATGGCCGTACCATCCGTACAAGATGGGATCGACCAAAGCTCAACCAAACCTCACCACTAGTTACCCAAGTTACTTAAGTAAAGAGGAGAAGTTACCTTAGCCTTTGGAGGATGGATCAGACCGTTGGAAAGGATAAGGGAGAGTCTTGGACAGGCTGTCACAGCTGGAAAGTAAAAGCAAAAGGCATCAGCCAGCTAAAGCGGCCTCACACGGATGGCTCTCCTTATTGGATAGTTTTGAATTAGGCATTGACTCCACATGCTTACCTTATCCTCTTGTATACGAAAAACCTAGCTCTCTCCTTCATATAAATATGTAAACTCTCTCATTAATAAGATTAAGCAAGTTTTGAGTCTTTCTCTTAGTCTTTAATCTCAATGGTTCCATATTAGACTCATAATCTCATTTCATACTCTAATCTTCTCTAAATCGATTCTATTCTTCTCTAAACACTCAGATTACTCTAAACATTACTAAAAGTGATATGGTATCAGAGCCAGGTTAGTGAGAACCTGAGTTCGTGGTAGGCTCTTTGGAGATTCAAGATTGAAGCTTTAAAGAGTTTGGTTGGTGTTCTTGCGTTCTTGGGAGGTTCTGGGTATTGTCCGAGTTCAAAGACTAGTTTTTAGTGTGTTGCTGAAGCTGTGAGGTTGAAGACCGAGGAAGTGAGTGTTCTTACAAGTCTTTTAACTCAAGATCCAGTTTGTGATTCTCATCTAAGTTTACCATGAATGCACAATGTGCTTCTAGATATTGAGAGAAAGAACAAACGGCCTGAGTAGGATGCTTCACAGCTTGAGCATTGTAGTACACTCTCGTGTTTACCCAACTGGAAGGATCCTTTCTCAGCCTTGTACTTCTTCTCAACACTGGCCCTTCTTGTGCCGGTAACTCCATGTCTTGTACATCTTCTTGTGTACTTTCTTCTCTTGGCTGACTTGCTTCAGCTCCTTCATCCCTTAGCTGACTTGCTTCAGCTCCTTCTTGTTGATCATTTGACTCCACAGCTTGATCATGAGAACCAGAACTCTCTTCATGACTTTGAGTTTGAGTTTCTGTTCCATTCCCCCCCTCATGTTCAAGATTGGACGTCTGATGATTCGGTATTGGTGTAGTGCCTCTTACTTCTTGCTGTTCTTGATCCATATTGATTCCAAGTCCTTCTAGTATTATCCTCAAGGTTGCAGCTCTATCTGAAGTGAGATCTTTCAAATCTTCTTGAATCTGCTCCTCATAATATCCTTTTTCTTCCACAAACTTCACTTCTCTAGATACTAACACTCTCCTTGTGTTAGGATCATAGCACTTGTATCCTTTCTGACTTGATGAGTATCCAACAAACATTGCCTTGGAGCTCCTAGCTTCAAGCTTGTTTCTTAATTCTCCCGGTACCATCACAAAACACAAACACCCAAAGATCTTCATATGTTCCAATGAGGGCTTGTATCGGTTCAATACCTCAAATGGTGATAACCCTTGCAGAATAAGAGTTGGTGTTCTATTGATGAGATAACAAGCTGTAGTGACCGCATCACTCCAGAACTTCTTGGGTACATTGGTTTGAAACATCATGGACCTGGCCACTTCCATCAGATGCCTATTCTTTCTCTCAGCCACACCATTCTGTTGTGGAGTATAGGGACAGCTTGTCTGATGTAGGATTCCATGCTGAGATAGATGGAGCTTGAATGCTTGTCCCGTGTACTCTCCTCCATTACCTGATCTGAAAATCTTTATCTTGGCATTATAATGGTTAGTCACATATGATTGAAAATTCTTAAATGCATCAAGTACCCTATCTTTGGTTGGAATTAAAGTTAACCAGGTGTATTTGGATTTTTCATCAATGAAAGTTACATAATACTTTTGATTGTCTCTAGATAAGCAAGGAGCAGTCCAAACATCAGAATGAATCAAATCAAAACACTTCTCATAAACCGTAGTAGATTTAGTAAAGACAGTCTTACAATGCTTGCCTAAAATACAAGCTTCACAATCATGGTGAGGAGTAGCCCAAAGACCTTGTCTTGCTCTCTTCTTTTGTTGAGCTCATCTGCATCTGTAGTGCTTGGCCTCAACATCTCCAGCTCGGACCAGAGTGTTCTGAACCTCCCTAGATGCTTGGTGAACTCCATATCCTCTTGTACCAAGTTGTTTATAGCCTGCTTCACCTCAAACACACGGCTCAGGTTTGATGTATTCCCATACACCTTCTTCAACGTATCCCACAGCTCTTTAGCTGATTCACAGTAGCTGTATGCATCTAGAATCGCCGGCTCAAGTAAAGCATGCAGCACTGACATCACCAACATGTCCTCCTGATGCCACTTCTCTTCCGCTTTGCTTGCGGCTTCTCCTTCAGTTTCTCCTTGGGTGATGAGCTTTGGAGCTTCTCCTGGCGTGATGTGCTTCCAAAGCCCTTTGCTTCCCACCGTGGTTCTTACCATCCGAGACCACACCAAGTAGTTGGTTCCCTTGAAGCAAACCGCTACCTTCATGTTCATGTTCATACCACTCTCCATGATGAACGATGACTTCTCTAGACTTCACAAACTGGATCTTGAGTTAAAAGACTTGTAAGAACACTCACTTCCTCGGTCTTCAACCTCACAGCTTCAGCAACACACTAAAAACTAGTCTTTGAACTCGGACAATACCCGGAACCTCCCAAGAACGCAAGAACACCAACCAAACTCTTCAAAGCTTCAATCTTGAATCTCCAAAGAGCCTAACACGAACTCAGGTTCTCACTAACCTGGCTCTGATACCATATCAGTTTTAGTAATGTTTAGAGTAATCTGAGTGTTTAGGAAAGACTAGAATCGATTTAGAGAAGATTAGAGTATGAAATGAGATTATGAGTCTAATATGGAACCATTGAGATTTAAAGACTAAGAGAAAGACTCAAAACTTGCTTAATCTTAGTAATGAGTGAGGTTACATATTTATAAGAGAGACACAAGGGTTTACAAGAAGGGAACTGAGCACTATTAAACCGTGTGGAGTCAAGGGGCGCCTTTTGAATGATTGGTCAGGATGGCTCACATGCTTATGGCATCTTGGACTAAAGGTGCTTCAGCTTTCCAGCCTGTTCCAGCCTGGCACCGTGCGTCCCTTATCCTTTCACCGGTCTTATCCTCTTCACTAAACCCTTAAGGTAACATCTGCCTTGTTACGGTTTCACTTGGTCGAGGTTGGGTAACTTATGGTCGAGACATTTGGTACGGACGGTACGGCCATGTAAGGCCTTGTACGGCCGTCCGTACCATGCTAGCCCAAAGTCCCCTCATTCTCTTTCTCCTCTTCTCTTCAACTCCTTATCTATTCATATCCATATACTCAACTCATCTCAACATTATACATGCTTGAGAAGCTTGATCCTGTTTCCAATTATAACTGCTCATTTACATCTGCTTCTAGTTTGAATAAAAATGCATTGTGGCATGCTAGATTAGGACATCCCCATGAGAGGGCTTTAAACTTGATGTTACCAGGTGTTGTTTTTGAAAATAATAAGTGTGAAGCTTGCATCTTAGGCAAGCATTGTAAGAATGTGTTTCCAAGAACATCTACTGTTTATGAGAATTGTTTTGATTTGATTCATACTGATGTGTGGACTGCACCTAGCTTATCTAGAGATAATCATAAGTACTTTGTCACATTCATTGATGAAAAATCTAAATACACCTGGTTAACACTCATTCCATCAAAAGATAGGGTGATAGATGCATTTAAGAACTTTCAAGCTTATGTGACTAACCATTATCATGCTAAGATTAAAATTTTGAGATCAGATAATGGAGGAGAGTACACAAGCTATGCGTTCAAGAGTCATTTAGATCATCATGGAATCCTTCATCAAACAAGCTGCCCCTACACGCCACAACAGAATGGTGTGGCTGAGAGGAAGAACAGACACTTGATGGAAGTGGCTCGGTCCCTAATGTTCCAAGCCAATGTACCCAAAAGATTTTGGAGTGATGTTGTATCCACTGCTTGTTACCTAATCAACCGGATGCCTACAAAGGTGTTGAAGGATCAAGCACCATTTGAAGTTCTGAACAAGCGCAAGCCATCCTTGGAATATATGAGAGTGTTTGGATGTTTATGCTGTTGAGATGAGTCAAGTATATGTGGAGCAAGTGAGGAGTTGAGACTAAGGAGATGAGTTGAAGCTTGGAAAGGTTTGGGTAAGGTCCGTACTGTCCGTACATGACCGTACCATCCGTACACATGGAGATGGATAAAACCTTGACAAGAGTAAAGAAGTTACTTGGGGTAACTTATGGGAAGGGAAGGAACTTACCTGGATGGATCAGACCGTTGAGGGATAAGGAAGAGCGCGCCTTGACAGGCTGGAACAACTGGAAAGGCAAGAGCATCTCGGTCCAAGATGCTAGATGCTCCGCGCATGTGGAGAAGCTAATTGGCTAGTTTAAATGAGCTTATCCTTTCTACATTGACCTCACATGCTTTAGTCTTCTCTTGATTTCGAAAACCCTTGTATGCTCACACTATATATTGTAACTCATGTTATTAATGAAAGACTAGACAGTTCTAAACAAATCAATCTGTCTATACTTTTCATAATGATTCTCCATTAGTCTCTTAATCTCTTAAATCTACTCTAATCTCTTCTCTATTCTTATCTAAACTCAGATTATCTTTTACATTACTCAAAACTGATATGGTATCAGAGCCAGGTTGATTTCAATATGAGTTCTTGGCGTTTTTCTCTTGAAGATTCAAACTTGAAACTTTGGGAGATCAAGTGAGAGTGGTGTGAGTGTTCTTGGTAGAAGTGTGGATGAGCTTGCATGATAAGAGAAGGAGCTGTTAAGCTCAGCAAGTGAGGGATTCAAGTGGTGTGTGAAGAGCAGCCACTCCTCAACATTTAAACAAGGGAGTAAACCTGATCAATCTCTTTATATACATTCATGATAGGTTTATCTCTTGAGAACTGATACACTTGTGGAATGATGTATCAGGTACCTTACTTGGAGACTCAATGGAGAGGATCAGGTCGTTCCTAGCCTTTCAAGATGGCATGAAGTCAGGTGAAAGGGGGAGACACTAAGCCGGTTCTATAGAAGAGTCTAAGAAGGTGTGGTGAAGTGAAGAGGCCGTGATCCAGAGCCTATGTGCCTAAACCTCAGTGATACTAAGGCACATAGGCTCACTGGCCAATCCCTAGGCCTTGAAGGCTCTACTCTTTTTTCCTCATCAAGGTTTTGTCCCAAAGGGTTTTCCTTGGTGAGGTTTTTAATGAGGGAGTTCTTCAAGGTTCCAAGCTTGGCTTAGGATCACCTAGAGTCAAGCTTGAGGGGGAGTGTTGACTTGAAGAAAGAAATGGAGCCAATGGAGGAGTTGGGTTGAGTTTGGGTCTTGAGCAAGAATAGGGCAAGACCTCCGGAGATTGTCTATCAAGGCTTTAGGAGTGTTCAGGAGTGTCCAGAAGTATCGAAATGAGGTGTGCAAAGTTAGGGTCAAGTCCAGGAGGGACTTAGACATCCTTAGACACCATTTGGAGTCAGTTGGGTGATGGTGCAGAAATAGGGTCGAGCATCGGTACGGATGGTACGGACCGTACGAACTTAGGGCGACCAAGATCATGTTCAGACTCAACCATTTGAGAAGATTGGGAGTTGGTGCAAAAATAGGGAGAGGTACGGACAGGCGGTCCGTACCATCGACCGTACTTGTTCCGGATCAACCTGAAATGAAGCTGTGCAAACTTAGGGCGCAAGAGAAGACAAACCTGAGTTATCTTGTGACTGTTTGTGGATAAGGGAGAGCTAGGGCGTGGTCAATGACAGGCTGTCTTTGAGCTGTAAAGGAAAAGCAGCCTTGACCATGTATCTAGCCATCTTTGTGAATAAGGTTCATGGGAGCCTTAAGGGAACCAATCAGGAGCCAGCCCTTGCTTTGACCAGTTTGAATCAACCAATCAGCATCCATCACGTCCTCAGCAACCCACCAGACTCCATCCTAGCCATCCATTTCAATTCAGTCATTTCTATCCATTAGATTAAGGGTTTATGAGTTTGCAATGTGTAAAGCTTATAAATAAGCTATGTATGGACGTTTTTGTGTCTCTCAAGAGAGAGCGGGGGATTTCCCCTCCTCCTTCATAATACAAAGTGTGTTCTTGGATAAGAATCCCTCAAACTACCCCTTTCTTATACTTAAATCTCTTAATCTCTCTAAATCTCTTGTTTCTGTCCAAGTTCATACTGTTCTTCATCAGACCTTTCTCTCTTCAGTTCAAGCTCTCATTTCGCCCTTAGTGGCTTCTTCTCACACACACAGCCTGAGCTCTGAAAAC
Source organism: Brassica napus (assembly GCF_020379485.1). Classification (NCBI taxonomy): domain Eukaryota; kingdom Viridiplantae; phylum Streptophyta; class Magnoliopsida; order Brassicales; family Brassicaceae; genus Brassica; species Brassica napus. The sequence continues at coordinate 401,576 of NW_026014893.1, forward strand.
CTAACAAGAAGCTGCATCCCGGGAGCTACACCTTCATTCCGGAAGTCTTATCTAGCTGTTTGAGGGTTCTTTGAAGAGTAAAGACAAGGCACGGAAGGGTTTGAGCTGGTGTTGTAGTTCTGAGTCTCAAGATCAAGTCTTTTACAAGTTATTGAAGTGAAACTGTTGAAGATGGAGAGTGGTTCCAAGATGAAGGTTGCTGTGACTTTCAAGGGAAGTAACTACCTAGTATGGTCTAGGATGGTGAAGACTGCTGTGGGAAGTAAAGGTTTATGGAAGCACATCACATCTGGTGAGGCTCCAAAGCTCATTACTCAAGGAGGAGACAAGGAGAGTGTCTCGGAAGCTGAAGCTGAGAAGTGGCAACAAGAGGACATGATGGTGATGTCTGCTCTTCATAGCTCGTTGGAGCCAGCCATTCTAGACGCTTACAGCTATTGTGAGACAGCCAAGGAGCTGTGGGAAACATTGAAGAAGGTGTATGGAAACACCTCTAACCTCAGCCGGGTCTTTGAAGTGAAGAAAGCTTTGAATGATCTAACTCAGGAGGACATGGAGTTCACTAAGCATTTGGGGAGGTTCCGGACACTCTGGTCAGAGCTGGAGATGCTGAGGCCGAGCACAACTGATCCAGAGCTGCTAAATGAAAGGAGAGAGCAAGATAAGGTCTTTGGGTTGTTGCTTACATTGAATCCAAGCTACAGTGGGTTGATTCAGTATATGTTGAGGGCTGAGAAGCTTCCGGACCTGGAGGATGCGTGTGCTCAGATACAAAAGGAGCAAGGCTCCATTGGCTTGTTTGGTGGTAAAGGAGACTTGTCTCTAGCCAATGCTGCGCGAACTGATCATGAGGAGATACCACAAGCCAACAGAGCAGCACACGGCAAGTATGAGGATAGGAAGTTCAATGGCAATTGTGATCACTGGAAGAAGCATGGACACAAAAAGAGCCAGTGCTGGATACTACATCCTCATCTGAAGCCGGCGAAGTTCATGAAGGAAAGGGAGGCAAGAGCTCATGCTTCTGAGGGAACAAGTGGAGCCGGATCATCTAGCCGTGGAGCTGAAGGAGAGGGGCGTGAGGGTGATGGCAAGGCACTGGTGACATACTCAGGAGATCCTAACATCCGTGGTAATGATCAAGACTTCATCAGGAGATCCGAGATGGATGCTCTCATCAAAATGCTCAAGGAGAATGGTAACACTCATGGGTACTCCTTTGGTGCATCCATGATAGCTAAGACTATAGAAACATCTCCTTGTGTTGCTGATATTGCTAGGATGGATAGAGTTAAAAGCAATGAACATGCTAGACATGAGTACACCTTTGCTAGAAATGCTAGGATGAATCATGAACTAAATGCATTTAGATCACCTTTGAACCTGTGTCATAATGCTAGCAGTATAACTAAGCCATTAATTGTTGATTCTGGTGCATCTCATCACATGATTAGTGATACAAATCTGATTAAGGATATAGAACCAACTAGTGGACATGTTATGATTGCAAATGGGGACAAGATCCCCATTAGAGGAATAGGAAATTTGAAGTTGTTTGATAAGAACACTAGAGCTTTCTACATGCCTGAATTTACATCTAACTTGCTATCTGTTAAGAAATGCACAACTGATTTGAATTGCAATGTTATATTCAGTCCTAATGATGTAAAGTTTCAGGATATTGAGAGCAGCCACTTGATTGGAAAAGGAATCACTAAAGGAGAGTTGTATTTGCTTGAAGAACTTGATCCTGTTTCCAATTACAATTGCTCGTTTACTACTGCTTCTAGTTTAAATAAAAATGCTTTGTGGCATGCTAGATTAGGACATCCTCATGGTAGAGCTTTGAACTTGATGTTACCAGGTGTTTTATTTGAGAATAAGGATTGTGAAGCTTGCATTTTAGGCAAGCATTGTAAAACTGTGTTTCCAAACTCTACTAGTGTTTATGATAAGTGCTTTGATCTTATTCATTCTGATGTGTGGACTGCACCTTGCATATCTAGAGACAATCATAAATACTTTGTCACATTCATTGATGAAAAATCCAAATACACCTGGTTAACTTTAATCCCATCAAAAGATAGAGTGATAGATGCATTTAAGAACTTTCAAGCTCATGTGACTAACCATTATAATGCCAAGATTAAAATTTTTAGATCAGATAATGGAGGTGAGTACACAAGCTATGCGTTCAAGAGTCATCTAGAGCATCATGGGATCTTGCATCAAACAAGCTGTCCTTATACCCCACAACAGAATGGGGTAGCTGAGAGGAAGAACCGACACTTGATGGAGGTTGCTAGGTCAATGATGTTCCAAGCAAATGTTCCAAAGAGGTTTTGGAGTGATGCTGTTGCTACTGCTTGTTACTTGATCAACAGGATTCCCACAAAGGTGTTGAAGGATCAAGCACCATTTGAAGTTCTAAACAAGCACAAGCCATCAGTGGATTACTTGAGAGTATTTGGATGTTTATGCTTTGTGTTGGTACCAGGAGAGTTAAGAAACAAGCTAGATGCAAGGAGCACTAAGGCTATGTTTATTGGCTATTCAACAACACAAAAGGGATACAAGTGCTATGATCCAGATACTAGAAGAGTCCTAATCTCTAGAGATGTGAAGTTCATAGAAGCTAGAGGATACTATGAAGAAAGGAATCAAGAGGAGCTAAAGGATCTAACATCAGATAAGGCAGGCGCCTTAAGACTGATTTTGGAGGGTCTAGGTATCAAGATGAACCAGGATCCAAATGTGGGGAGTAGGAACCAACATGAGAGTTCTCCGGCCCCTGTTGAAGCTAATCAGTCACCTCACCTTGATCGTGAGGGGGGCAGGGAATCTGAAACTCAAGAAGATGGTCAGGATGGAGCCGGCTTGAGTGAAGAAGAAGAAGAGAGTGTTTCAGGCTCTCACAATCAAGGTGATCAAACCAAGGAGAAGTAGAAGCTCAGGCTGAAGCACCAGAACCGAGTGTCCTACAATGTCCAAGCTGTGGAGCATCCTTCTCAGGCTGTGTGTTCCTTTGCTCAATACCCTGAAGAACATTGTGCTTTTACGGTAAACTTGGATGAGAACTACATACCAAGAAACTATGAAGAGGCAATGATGGATAAAGAATGGAAGGAATCAGTTGGAGCTGAGGCAGGAGCTATGATCAAGAATGATACATGGTATGAGAGTGAGTTACCAAAAGGGAAGAAGGCTGTGACTAGTAGATGGATCTTCACAATCAAGTATAAGGCTGATGGAAAGGTTGAGAGGAAGAAGTCAAGACTGGTTGCAAGAGGCTTTACTCAAACTTATGGAGAAGATTACATTGAGACCTTTGCACCAGTAGCTAAACTACACACAATCCGGATTGTATTAAGCTTAGCTGTGAACCTTGGATGGGGCTTATGGCAAATGGATGTGAAGAATGCATTTCTACAAGGAGAGCTGGAGGATGAAGTGTATATGCATCCACCTCCAGGCTTGGAACACTTAGTGAAGAGAGGGAATGTGTTGAGACTGAAGAAAGCTATCTATGGACTAAAGCAATCACCAAGAGCTTGGTACAACAAGCTAAGTACTACTCTGAATGGCCGAGGCTTCAAGAAGTCTGAACTAGACCACACCCTCTTCACTCTCACTACTCCCTCAGGTATGATTGCACTCCTTGTGTATGTTGATGATATCATTATCACAGGAAGTGATAAGGAAGGTATCATAGCAACCAAGGAGTTCCTTAAATCCATGTTTGAGATTAAAGACTTGGGAGAAATGAAATACTTTCTTGGAATTGAGATATGTAGATCCAAGGAAGGTTTGTTCATGTCCCAAAGGAAGTATACACTTGATCTTTTGAAAGGTGCAGGTGCTTATGGAGGCAAGACAGCAAGGATGCCTATGGAGGATGGCTACAAAGTCCCACGAGAGGGGGAGATTGAAGACAGCAAACCTTATCAGGATCCTAAACTCTATAGAAAACTAGTTGGCAAATTGATTTATCTTACCATAACTAGGCCTGACATTTGTTTTGCTGTGAATCAGGTGAGTCAACACATGCAGGTGCCTAAGGAGCATCATTGGCGCATGGTGGAGAGAATCTTGATGTATCTCAACGGCTCACCTGATCAAGGAGTATGGATGGGTTGCAATGGGAGCACTGAAGTGGTTGGATACTGTGATGCGGATTGGGCTGGTGATAGAGCAGACAGGAGATCAACCACAGGCTATTGCACATTCATTGGAGGCAACTTGGTTACTTGGAAGAGTAAGAAGCAGAAGGTGGTGTCTTGCTCAAGTGCAGAAGCTGAGTATAGAGCTATGCTGAAGCTTACCAACGAGCTGGTGTGGATCAAAGGTATCTTGAAGCATTTGGAGATTGATCAAGCCACGCCAATGACAATGCATTGTGATAACCAAGCAGCCATCCACATTGCCTCCAACTCGGTGTTCCATGAGAGAACCAAGCACATTGAAGTTGATTGTCACAAGGTGAGGCAGATGATCATCCTAGGAGTCATCTTGCCGTGCTACACAAGGAGTGAAGATCAGTTGGCTGATGTGTTCACCAAGGCTGCAAGGCAGAAGACAATGGAGTCTATCCACATCAGGTTGGGCCTCATTGATCTTGGGAAGAGAAGGAGCTGATCCCCTTTGGCTGTGAGGTCTTTACTCTTTTTCCCTCATCAAGGTTTTGTCCCAATGGGTTTTCCTTGGTGAGGTTTTTAATGAGGAAGATCTCATGGCTATCCAAGCTTAGACTTTCACAAAGCTAAGCTTGAGGGGGAGTGTTGAGATGAGTCAAGTATATGTGGAGCAAGTGAGGAGTTGAGACTAAGGAGATGAGTTGAAGCTTGGAAAGGTTTGGGTAAGGTCCGTACTGTCCGTACATGACCGTACCATCCGTACACATGGAGATGGATAAAACCTTGACAAGAGTAAAGAAGTTACTTGGGGTAACTTATGGGAAGGGAAGGAACTTACCTGGATGGATCAGACCGTTGAGGGATAAGGAAGAGCGCGCCTTGACAGGCTGGAACAGCTGGAAAGGCAAGAGCATCTCGGTCCAAGATGCTAGATGCTCCGCGCATGTGGAGAAGCTAATTGGCTAGTTCAAATGAGCTTATCCTTTCTACATTGACCTCACATGCTTTAGTCTTCTCTTGATTTCGAAAACCCTTGTATGCTCACACTATATATTGTAACTCATGTTATTAATGAAAGACTAGACAGTTCTAAACAAATCAATCTCTCTATACTTTTCATAATGATTCTCCATTAGTCTCTTAATCTCTTAAATCTACTCTAATCTTCTCTATTCTTATCTAAACTCAGATTATCTTTTACATTACTCAAAACTGATATCAAGCTTGTGAAGACTCCCATTGGATGCTTTTGGATGGCTCTCTTTGACTACACATGCTCTGAATCTCTTTCTTATCTCTATGATTTCGAAATGTATTGTCTCTCTCTCATAAATATGTTGTAAACCTCATCTTTAATAATTAATGGAGTTTTGAGTCTCTCTCTTGATTCTCTCACTAAAATCTCTTAATCTCTTTAATCTTTGAATCTAAGTATCCCTGGTTGTTTGAATCATTCTCTAAAACACAAAAGTGTTTAATAATAAGGCTTTAAAACTGATGTTGCCAGGTGTTTCCTTTGAGAATAATGATTGTGAAACTTGTATTTTAGGCAAGCATTGTAAGTATACACTTTTGTGTATTAGAGCATGATTCAAATAATCAGAGATAATCAGATGAAAAGATTAAAGAGATTAAGAGATTTTAGTGAGAGAATAAGGAGAGAGACTCAAAACTCCATTAATTATTAAAGATGAGGTTTACAACATACTTATATGAGAGAGACAATCAATTTCGAAATCAATCAGATAAGGTAGAGGTTCAGGGCATGTGTAGTCAAAGAGAGCCATCCAAAAGCAGCCAATGGGAGTCTTCACATGTTGAGAAGTGTTGAGATGAGGAGATGAAGAGTTGATACATGGATAGAGGAAGGGATTTGGAGCAGGCAGTAACTTTGGAGATTTACCACAGTAACTTTATTGTTACTGTGGTAACTGAGTTAAAAGACTTGGGAAGTTACCTTGCATCCATTTGGAGAGTGAAACACGCCAGGAGGAGTCTGGATAAGCAAGGAGGAGTTTGGATAAGGTCTGGTCAAGGGAAGAGAGCTTTAGACAGGCTGGCACCAGCTGGAAAGCTAAAGCAAGATACCCAAGCATGTGAGGAACCTTATTGGCTAGTTTGAATCAAGCATCTTTGACTACACATGCTTCTTATCCTAACTAGACTGAACCTGGACGAATTTATGTATCCCTAATCTATATATGTTGTAAACTCTCTCATTAATCAATCTAATGGAGTTTTGAGTATTCTCTCTTGTTCTTTATTCTCTTAGTCTCTCTTAATCTCCAAATCTCATACAAACTACACTAATCATCTCTTGATATTTATTCATCACTCTACATACACAAAAGTGTATATGGTATCAGAGCCAGGTTGGCAAGGAAGGGAGTGGTGATTTGCGAGAATCTGTTTGTGTGTTCTTGGTGTTCTTGAGCTGTTCTTCAGTTTCTGGGTATTTGGGAGGTTGTCTGGTCGATTCAATCAACCTCAACAGGAGATGAAGCACAGATCTAGTAAACCAGTGGGGCGTGAAGAAGAGATGGATGGAGTGTGTTCAAGATGGATAAAGGGAGCTTTGGAAAGCTGTGGGTTATGGAGTAGTCATGGAAAGGGGAAACCTTTCATGGAAATGGCTACTGAAGAAGGTCAGACAAGAAGTCTGAAGCTGGGAAATGAAGTTGTTCAAGGAGACACTACAAAGAGTGAGATTGAAGCAACTTTAGGCAAGTCCAAGCTTGTAAGAGTCGTTGAGGACAAAGGGGTGATCCGCGGCTTGAGACAAGGAAAGGATGAGTGTTATCAGCTTGTGGGAAGGCTGAGAGAAGTATGGTCAGAGTTAGATGTGGTGAAGGCACACACATCAAATCCGAGATGTTGTCAAGAAAGGAGGAAGCAAGATGTGATCTTTAGCTTTCTTATGGAAGAGGTATGTGAGCTTGTTAAACACACTTGTGATGTGTGGGAGATGAACAGGAAACCAGAAAGATGGAAGGGAGGTACAAGCTGTAAGAAGGGAAGGTTGAGAAAACTTTCTAAGGAGTGGTTAATGAAGAGAAGGGCATGGAGAAAGGATAGCGAGTCTGAGCACTAAGTGACAGGATGAGTGTGATCTTGAAGAGAATCAAGGATATACTTCAGCAGATGGTTATAGGAGAGTGTTCATACTCAGCTTACTTGGGAGAATCAGTAGAAGATGGTGTAAGTACAAGGAGGCAGGAGACCAAAGGAGGAGAGGATCCAATCACAAAGAAAGAATGGGATGAGTTTGTTAAGTGTCTGTATGAACTGGCTGCAAGAAAGAAGCAAGGTGCTCTAGCTGCAAGTGAGAAGCAAAGCGATTTCTCCACAGCTCCTAAACCTATCATAATTGATTCTGGAGCAACACATCATATGAGCAGTGATAGGAGTCTGATAAGTGATGTCAGGGCTGCAACAGGGTGTGTTACTATAGCTAATGGCGCTCAGATCCCAGTAGAAGGAATGGGAAACCTCAAGCTGTTTGAAAAGAGCTCAACCGCCTTATATCTGCCTCAGTTCACTTCAAATCTGATATCAGTTAAGAAAGCTACAATTGATCTGGATTGTCAAGTAGTATTCAGGCCAAATGAAGTTGAGTTTCAAGATTTGAAGACTGGAAGAGTTAGTGGCAGAGGGGACAACAAGCATCACTTATATCATCTCCAAACAGCTAAGACTCTTAATCCCATTAACTCTATGTGCCTGAGTAGTGTTGCTGATAGGTGTGATAGTATGACTTGGCATGCTAGATTAGGACATCCTCATGCTCGTGCAATTGAGTTAATCATGCCTAATATGTCATTTAATCACTTGGAGTGTGAAGCATGCATATTAGGAAAGCATTGTAGGACTGTCTTTCCAGCATCAGAGACTATATATGAGCATTGCTTTGATCTAGTTCACTCAGATGTGTGGACATCTCCGTGTGAGTCTAGGGATAGCCAGAAGTACTTTGTCACTTTTATTGATGAGAAATCAAAGTATACATGGGTCACTTTGATTCCCTCTAAAGATAGAGTCCTAGAAGCCTTTATGAACTTCCAAGCATATGCAACTAATCAATACAATGCTACTGTGAAGGTGCTAAGATCTGATAATGGAGGAGAATACACTAGCAATGCTTTCAAGAGTTATCTAGCAAAGCATGGGATTGTGCAGCAGACAAGCTGTCCTTATACACCACAGCAGAATGGGGTGGCTGAGAGAAAGAATAGGCACTTGATGGAGGTAGCAAGGTCAATGATGTTTCATGCAAATGTTCCAAAGAGGTTTTGGGGGGATGCTGTTCAGACTGCGTGCTATCTCATCAACAGAGTTCCGACCAAGATCCTAAAGAATCTGTCTCCCTTTGAGGTATTGAACAAGACTAAACCACACCTTGATCATTTGAGAGTCTTTGGGTGTTTATGTTATGTGATGGTTCCCGGAGAGAGGAGGAACAAGCTAGAAGCAAAGAGTACTAAAGCTATTTTCATTGGGTACACTCAATCACTCAGAAAGGGTACAAATGTTATGATCCAATAACCAGGAGGGTTTTGGTATCTAGAGAAGTGAAGTTTGTGGAGTCTAGAGGATATTATGAGGAGAAGAAATGGGAAGACCTAGAGGATCTGTCCCGAGCTCCATCAGAGACGGCAACAACACTGAGAGTGTTGTTGGAAAGGCTAGGGATAGGATTATCCCAAGATCAGGAACCAGGAAGGAGATAAACTTCTAATCAAGCTGGAGAAGCTGGAGAAACAACCCCTCTTGATCATGAGAGGGGGAATGGATCTGAATCAGAGGAGCAGGAGCAAAATCAAGAGGATTCAGGACAGCATGATCATGAGGAGACACAGGAAGTAGAGAATGTTGTTCAGTCTACTGGTACAGAGGAGAGTGAGGATCAGTCAGGTGGAAATGAGCAGGGAGAACCTACTGGTTTAGGAGAGGAAACACAAGATAATATTCAGGCCAATGTTCCAAGCCAATGTACCCAAACGATTTTGGAGTGATGTTGTATCCACTGCTTGTTACCTAATCAACCGGATGCCTACAAAGGTGTTGAAGGATCAAGCACCATTTGAAGTTCTGAACAAGCGCAAGCCATCCTTGGAATATATGAGAGTGTTTGGATGTTTATGCTGTTGAGATGAGTCAAGTATATGTGGAGCAAGTGAGGAGTTGAGACTAAGGAGATGAGTTGAAGCTTGGAAAGGTTTGGGTAAGGTCTGTACTGTCCGTACATGACCGTACCATCCGTACACATGGAGATGGATAAAACCTTGACAAGAGTAAAGAAGTTACTTGGGGTAACTTATGGGAAGGGAAGGAACTTACCTGGATGGATCAGACCGTTGAGGGATAAGGAAGAGCGCGCCTTGACAGGCTGGAACAGCTGGAAAGGCAAGAGCATCTCGGTCCAAGATGCTAGATGCTCCGCGCATGTGGAGAAGCTAATTGGCTAGTTCAAATGAGCTTATCCTTTCTACATTGACCTCACATGCTTTAGTCTTCTCTTGATTTCGAAAACCTTGTATGCTCACACTATATATTGTAACTCATGTTATTAATGAAAGACTAGACAGTTCTAAACAAATCAATCTCTCTATACTTTTCATAATGATTATCCATTAGTCTCTTAATCTCTTAAATCTACTCTAATCTCTTCTCTATTCTTATCTAAACTCAGATTATCTTTTACATTACTCAAAACTGATATATGCTATGTTCTAGTACCAGGAGAGTTGAGGAACAAGCTTGAAGCAAGAAGCAGAAAAGCAATGTTCATTGGTTACTAAACAACTCAAAAGGGATACAAGTGTTATGATCCAGAAGCTAGAAGGGTACTTGTATCTAGAGATGTGAAGTTTATTGAAGAAAGAGGGTACTATGAAGAGAAGAATCAAGAAGAGTTGAGGGACCTCACATCAGATAAGGCTGGAGTCTTATGGATTATTTTGGAAGGTCTCGGTATCAAGATGAACCAGGATCAGTCCACAAGAAGTGGAAGACAAGAAGAGAGCTCAACTGAACCAAGTAGAGCTACTCAAACACCTCACCTTGATCATGAGGGGGGAAGTGAACCTGAAACTCAAGAAAATGGCCAAGAAGGAGTCGGCTTGAGTGAAGAAGGAGAAGAGTTCAACTCAGGTTCTCATCATCAAGGTGAGCAAGACCAAGGAGATGAAGAACATCAGAGGGAAGCACAAGAACCGCATACACAAGCTGAGCCGGTTCAAGAGCAAGAACAACCAGTATTGAGGAGAAGCACAAGGCTGAGAAAGGATCCTTCCTCTTGGGTAAACACGCGAGTGTACTACAATGCCCAAGCTGTGGAGCATCCTTCTCAAGTTGTGTGTTCCTTTGCTCAATACCCTTAAGAACATTGTGCCTTCATGGTTAACTTGGATGAGAACTATATTCCAAGAAGCTATGAAGAAGCAATCATGGATAAAGAATGGAAGGAGTCAGTTGGAGCTGAGGCAGGAGCTATGATCAAGAATGATACATGGTATGAGAGTGAGTTACCAAAAGGGAAGAAGGCTGTGACTAGCAGATGGATGTTCACAATCAAGTATAAGGCTGATGGAAAGGTTGAGAGGAAGAAGTCAAGGCTAGTTGCAAGAGGTTTCACTCAAACTTATGGAGAAGATTACATAGAAACCTTTGCACCAGTAGCTAAACTACACACAATCCGGATTGTATTAAGCTTGGCTGTGAATCTTGGATGGGGGTTATGGCAAATGGATGTGAAGAATGCATTCTTACAAGGAGAACTAGAGGATAAAGTGTATATGCATCCACCTCCAGGCCTTGAACACTTAGTGAAGAGAGGGAATGTGTTGAGATTGAAGAAAGCTATCTATGGGCTAAAACAATCACCAAGAGCTTGGTACAACAAGCTAAGCACTACTCTCAATGGCCGAGGCTTCAAGAAGTCTGAACTAGATCACACTCTCTTCACACTCACGACTCCCTCAGGTATGATTGCACTCCTTGTGTATGTTGATGATATCATTATCACAGGAAGTGATAAGGAAGGTATCATAGCACCAAGGAGTTCCTTAAATCCATGTTTGAGATTAAAGACTTGGGAGAAATGAAATACTTTCTTGGAATTGAGATATGTAGATCCAAGGAAGGTTTATTCATGTCCCAAAGGAAGTATACACTTGATCTTTTGAAAGGTGCAGGTGCTTATGGAGGCAAGACAGCAAGGATGCCTATGGAGGATGGCTACAAAGTCCCACGAGAGGGGAGATTGAAGACAGCACACCTTATCAGGATCCTAAAAACTCTATAGAAAACTAGTGGTAAATTGATTTACCTTACCATAACTAGACCTGACTTGTTTTGCTGTGAATCAGGTGAGTCAACACATGCAAGTGCCTAAGGAGCATCATTGGCGTATGGTGGAGAGATTCTTGATGTATCTCAACGGCTCACCTGATCAAGGAGTATGGATGGTTGCAGTGGGAGCACTGAAATGGTTGGATACTGTGATGCGGATTGGGCTGGTGATAGAGCAGACAGGAGATCAACCACAGGCTATTGCACATTCATTGGAGGCAACTTGGTTAGTGGAAGAGTAAGAAGCAGAAGGTGGTCTCTTGCTCAAGTGCAGAAGCTGAGTATAGAGCTATGCTGAAGCTTACCAACGAGCTGGTGTGGATCAAAGGCATCTTGAAGCATTTGGAGATTGATCAAGCCGCACCTATGACAATGCATTGTGATAACCAAGCAGCTATCCACATTGCCTCCAACTCGGTGTTTCATGAGAGAACCAAGCACATTGAAGTGATTGTCACAAGGTGAGGCAGATGATCATCCTAGGAGTCATCCTGCCATGCTACACTCGGAGTGAAGATCATTGTATCACTTTTAGTAATGTTTAGAGTAATCTGAGTGTTTAGAGAAGAATAGAATCAATTTAGAGAAGATTAGAGTATGAAATGAGATTATGAGTCTAATATGGAACCATTGAGATTAAAGACTAAGAGAAAGACTCAAAACTTGCTTGATCTTATTAATGAGTGAGGTTACATATTTATAAGAGAGACACAAGGGTTTACAAGAAGGGAAATGGGCACTATTCCCGTGTGGAGTCAAGGGGTGCCTTTTGAATGATTGGTCAGGATGGCTCACATGCTTTGTCTCTTTACAGCCTGTTCCAGCCTGGCACGCTCTTGCCTTATCCTCTCAATGGTCTGATCCAACTCCCTAAGCTACCCAAGTCACTCCTCCTTAGTTACGGTCTCACTTGGATAGGGTATGGTATGTTTTGTTGAGGTTTGGTTGGTACGGTTGTACGGCCTTGTACGGCCTTGTACGGCCAGACGTACCATACTCTCCTAAACTTCCCTAAGTACTTCATCTCCTCTTCTCTTCAACTCCTTATCTCTTCATATCCATATACTCAGCTCATCTTAACACTCCCCCTCAAGCTTAGCTTTGTGAAAGCCTAAGCTTGGACAGCCATGAGATCTTCCTCATTAAAAACCTCACTAAGGAAAACCCATTGGGACAAAACTTAATGAGGGAAAAAGAGTAAAGATCTCATGACTAAGGGGTTTAGCTGCTTCTCTTCCCAGATCAATGAGGCCCAATCTAATATGAATGGACTCCATTGTCTTTTGCCTTGCAGCCTTGGTAAATACATCAGCCAACTGATCTTCACTCCTAGTATAACATGGCAAGATGACTCCTAGGACAATCATCTGCCTCACCTTGTGGCAATCAACCTCAATGTGCTTTGTTCTCTCATGAACACCGAGTTGGAGGCTATGTGAATGGCGGCCTGGTTGTCACAATGCATTGTCATTGGAGTGTCTTGTACTCCAAATGCTTCAAGATGCCCTTGATCCAAACTAGCTCGTTTGTAAGCTTCAGCATAGCTATACTCAGCTTCTGCACTAGAGCATGACACCACCTTCTGTTTCTTACTCTTCCAAGTCACCAAGTTGCCTCCATGAATGTACAATAGCCGGTTGTTGATCTCCTGTCAGCTCTATCACCTGCCCAATCAGCATCACAATAGCCCACTACTTCTGTGCTTCCATTGCACCCCATCCATACTCTTGATCCGGCGAGCCATTTAGATACATCAGCAGCCTCTCCACCATACGCCAATGATGTTCCTTGGGAAGCTGCATGTGTTGACTCACCTGATTCACAGCAAAGCATATATCAGGTCTTGTGATGGTTAGATAAATCAATTTGCCAACAAGTTTTCTATAGAGTTTAGGATCATGAAATGGCTTGCTGTCTTCAATCTCCCCTCTCTTGGTACTTTGTAGCCATCCTCCATTGGCATCCTTGCTGTCTTGCCTCCATGAGCACCTGCACCTTTCAAAAGATCAAGTGTATACTTCCTTTGGACATGAACAAACCTTCCTTGGATCTACAAATCTCAATTCCAAGAAGTAGTTTCATTTCTCCCAAGTCTTTTATTTCAAACATAGACTTTAGAAACTCCTTGGTTGCTTTGATACCTTCCTTATCACTCCTTGTGATAATGATATCATCCACATACACAAGGAGAGCAACCAACATGAGGGAGTAGTGAGGGTAAAGAGAGTATGGTCCAATTCTGACTTCTTAAAACCTCGGCCGTTCAGAGTTGTGCTCAACTTGTTGTACCACGCTCTTGGTGATTGCTTCAACCCATAGATAGCCTTCTTTAGCCTCAGTACATTCCCTCTCTTCACTAGATGTTCAAGACCTAGTGGAGGATACATGTAGACTTCATCCCCAAGTTCTCCTTGTAAGAATGCATTCTTCACATCCATTTGCCACAATCCCATCCAAGGTTAACCGCCAAGCTTAGTACAATTCTAATGGTATGTAACTTGGCTACTGGTGCAAATGTCTCAATGTAATCCTCTCCATATGTTTGAGTGAACCCTCTTGCTACTAATCTAGTCTTCTTCCTCTCAATCTGTCCATCAGCTTTGTATTTGATTGTGAAGATCCATCTACTAGATATTGCCTTCTTCCCTTTTGGTAGTTCACTCTCAAACCATGTATCATTCTTGATCATAGCTCCTGCCTCAGCTCCTACTGATTCCTTCCATTCCTTATCCTTCATTGCCTCTTCATAGCTTCTTGGAATGTGATTCTCATCTAAGTTTACCATGAATGCACAATGTGCTTCTGGATATTGAGAGAAAGAACACACGGCCTGAGTAGGATGCTTCACAGCTTGAGCATTGTAGTACACTCTCGTGTTTACCCAACTGGAAGGATCCTTTCTCAGCCTTGTACTTCTTCTCAACACTGGCCCTTCTTGTTTCGGTAACTCCATGTCTTGTACATCTTCTGTGTACTAGTTTCAGATGTTTCTTCTCTTGGCTGACTTGCTTCAGCTCCTTCATCCCTTAGCTGACTTGATTCAGCTCCTTCTCGTTGATCATTTGACTCCACAGCTTGATCATGAGAACCAGAACTCTCTTCATGACTTTGAGTTTGAGTTTCTGTTCCATTCCCCCCCTCATGTTCAAGATTGGACGTCTGATGATTCGGTATTGGTGTAGTGCCTCTCACTTCTTGCTGTTCTTGATCCATATTGATTCCAAGTCCTTCTAGTATTATCCTCAAGGTTGCAGCTCTATCTGAAGTGAGATCTTTCAAATCTTCTTGAATCTGCTCTCATAATATCTTTTTTCCTCCACAAACTTCACTTCTCTAGATACTAACACTCTCCTTGTGTTAGGATCATAGCTTGTATCCTTTCTGACTTGATGAGTATCCAATAAACATTGCCTTGGATCAAGCTTGTTTCTTAATTCTCCCCGGTACCATCACAAAACACAAACACCCAAAGATCTTATGTTCCAATGAGGGCTTGTATTGGTTCAATACCTCAAATGGTGATAACCCTTGCAGAATCAGAGTTGGTGTTCTGTTGATGAGATAACAAGCTGTAGTGACCGCATCACTCCAGAACTTCTTAGGTACATTGGTTTGAAACATCATGGACCTGGCCACTTCCATCAGATGCCTATTCTTTCTCTCAGCCACACCATTTTGTTGTGGAGTATAGGGACAGCTTGTCTGATGTAGGATTCCATGCTGAGATAGATGGAGCTTGAATGCTTGTCCCGTGTACTCTCCTCCATTTTGATGAAAATCTTTATCTTGGCATTATAATAGTTAGTCACATATGATTGAAAGTTCTTAAATGCATCAAGTACCCTATCTTTGGTTGGAATTAAAGTTAACCAGGTGTATTTGGATTTTTCATCAATGAAAGTTACATAATACTTTTGATTGTCTCTGGATAAGAAGGAGCAGTCCAAACATCAGAATGAATCAAATCAAAACACTTCTCATAAACCGTAGTAGATTTAGTAAAGACAGTCTTACAATGCTTGCCTAAGATACAAGCTTCACAATCATTATTCTCAAAGGAAACACCTGGCAACATCAGTTTTAAAGCCTTATTATGAGGGTGTCCTAATCTAGCATGCCACAATGCATTTTTACTAAACTAGAACCAGAAACAGAAGTAAACGAGCAGCTATAACTAGAAACAGGAGCAAGATCTTCAAGTAAATACAATTCTCCTTTAGTCACTCCCTTTCCAATCATCTTGCTGCTTTTAATATCCTGAAACTTCACATCATTAGGACTGAATATGACATTGCATTGCAAATCAGTAGCACATTTCTTAACAGATAACAAGTTTGAAGTAAATTCAGGCATATAAAAGGCTTTAGTTTCCTTATCAAACAGTTTAAGACTTCCTATTCCTCTAATAGGTATCTTATCTCCATTAGCTATCATCACGTTACCATTCATTGGTACAATGTTTTTAATCAAACTAGTGTCACTTATCATATGATGAGATGCACCAGAATCAACTACTAAAGGCTTAATGGTATGTGAACTAGCAATATGAGCAAGGATACTAGATGGTTTTAATGCATGATCATTTCTAGCAATATGAGCAAGGATACTAGATGGTTTGAATGCATGATCATTCCTAGCAAAACTAGCCGTTCTAGATTGATTATTATCTCTATCACACTTTCATGCATCCTATCAATTCTAGTTGGATTCTCATTCTCTATAGCCCTAGCACCAAAGGAATATCCAAACATGTTACCATGCTCCTTGAAGAGCTTAATGAGAGCATCCAGGTCGGATTTTTAGATACTCTTGATCATAGTTCCCACGGTTGCTTGGGGCTCCAGTGTAGGCTACAAGAGACCTCCCATCACCTGCTTCACGCCCATCTATCTCCTTCCCTTTGCTAGTACCTGCTCCACTTGCGCTTGCTCCATCTGAGACATTAGCCCTTGCCTCTCTGTCCTTCATAAACTTTGCCGGCTTGAGATGGGGATGGAGTATCCAGCATTGGCTCTCTTGTGGCCATGCTTCTTGCAGTGATCACAGTTCCCATTGAACCTCCTCTCATCATACTTCCCATGCGCAGCCTTGTGTGCTTGTGGAGCTTCCCCTCCCTCCTCTTGAGTTGCTTGATTCACGAGAGATAGCTCTCCTTTCTTTCCAAACAACCCAATGGAGCCTTGTTCCTTCTGAATCCTTGCGCACACTTCTTCAAGATCAGGTAGTGTGTCCTCTCTAAGCAAGTGTTGGATAAGACCATTGTAAGCCGGATTCATGGTGAGGAGTAGCCCAAGACCTTGTTGCTCTCTCCTTTTGTTGAGCTCATCTGCATCTGTAGTGCTTGGCCTCAACATCTCCAGCTCGGACCAGAGTGTTCTGAACCTCCCTAGATGTGGTGAACTCCATATCCTCTTGTACCAAGTTGTTTATAGCCTGCTTCACCTCAAACACACGGCTCAGGTTTGATGTATTCCCATACACCTCTTCAACGTATCCCACAGCTCTTTAGCAGACTCACAGTAGCTGTATGCATCTAGAATCGCCGGCTCAAGTGAAGCATGTAGCACTGACATCACCAACATTCTCCTGATGCCACTTCTCTTCCGCTTTGCTTGCGGCTTCTCCTTCAGTTTCTCCTTGGGTGATGAGCTTTGGAGCCTCTCCTGGCGTGATGTGCTTCCAAAGCCCTTTGCTTCCCACCGTGGTTCTCACCATCCGAGACCACACCAAGTAGTTGGTTCCCTTGAAGCAAACCGCTACCTTCATGTTCATGTTCATACCACTCTCCATGATGCACGATGACTTCTCTAGACTTCACAAACTGGATCTTGAGTTAAAAGACTTGTAAGAACACTCACTGCCTCGGTCTTCAACCTCACAGCTTCAGCAACACACTAAAAAAACTAGTCTTTGAACTCGGACAATACCAGAACCTCCCAAGAAAGCAAGAACACCAACCAAACTCTTTAAAGCTTCAATCTTGAATCTCCAAAGAGCCTACCACGAACTCAGGTTCTCACTAACCTGGCTCTGATACCATATCACTTTTAGTAATGTTTAGAGTAATCTGAGTGTTTAGAGAAGAATAGAATCGATTTAGAGAAGATTAGAGTATGAAATGAGATTATGAGTCTAATATGGAAGCATTGAGATTAAAGACTAAGAGAAAGACTCAAAACTTGCTTGATCTTATTAATGAGTGAGGTTAATATTTATAAGAGAGACACAAGGGTTTACAAGAAGGGAAATGGGCACTATTCAACCGTGTGGAGTCAAGGGGCGCCTTTTGAATGATGGTCAGGATGGCTCACATGCTTTGGCTCTTTACAGCCTGTTCCAGCCTGGCACGCTCTTGCCTTATCCTCAACGGTGATCTAATCCCTAAGCTACCCAGGTACTCCTCCTT